>NC_067439.1:13042826-13342826 GCF_009764475.1 Pristis pectinata | reverse complement strand
GTACATCTACAGAAATTTATGAGAGCCTTTGGTGACATACCAAATCTCCTCAAACTCTTAATGAAGTAGAGCCACTGGCATTCCTTCCTCATGATTACATCAATGTGTTGGGTCCAGGATAGATCCTCTGAGATGTTGACACCCCTCTGTTTGTACATATCAAGCTGATGGACAGGACTGGTGTTACACCTCTACTGAGCCACCAAAATAATTGTTCCAGAGGTGAAAGTAAGCCCATTCAGGACTTAGAACCCTCCAGGCAAGAAATATCCCTCATCTCGGTTCCAAATGGACAACCCCTTATCCAGAGACTATGCCCCCTAGTTTGAAATTCACCAGCCTGAGAACAGTGTCGATTCCTCTCAAGAGTAATGACTGAGGCAGCCTCGTTGATACTTCATGTCACTGAGGAGTGACACAGCGGTTTAAGGAATTGAGCTAGTAATGCTAAGTCCTGGACTACTGATCTTCAGACACAAATTAAAATCTCACAATGGCTGCTGAGCAACTTAAGGAAATTGGGAATCAAAAAACTTGTGACCACGGATTGTTGGTGAACTAACACTTGCTATTACAGCACAGAAGGAGTCCATTCAGCCAATCAGGCCCACGCCAAATCTCAGTAAAGCAATCCCATCAGTCCCATCCCCTTTGCCCCTGGAGTCACACAACGTAGTCCCTCTCTGACGCCCATCAACTCCCCTGTGTTTCTTTTGCCACTTATCTATCCTAGAGCTAACTTACAGCAGTTAATTAACCTACCAACACATCTATGAGTTGTAGAAGAGCATCCCAGAGAAACCATTGCAGTAAGGGGAGAACGTGCAAACTCCACAGACAGCACCGGAGATAAGGATCCAACTCAGGTCACTGGAGGTGTGAAGCAACAGGCTAACCACTGCGCCTCTAAATGTCCATCAGGAAAGGAAACCCTTGCCCAGTCTGGGCAGTATGTGACCCAGATCCACTCTTAGCTGCCCTCTGAAATGCCAATGGGAATTGGTTTAAGGGTGGAGATTTCATGGTTGATGTTAAGGATTTCCAGGACCATTGCTTTCTGAATACATACCTCTCTGCTAGTTCTTGCCAGTGGGACAGAACACAGCCAGGGATCATGATAGAGGAGAAACAAGAGACTGCAGACGCGGGAATCTGGGCCAACAAACAGTCTGCTGGAAGAAATCAGCTGGTTGAGCAGCATCTGTGGGGGGGGGGGGGGGAAGGAACGGTGAATCTTTCAGTTCGAACCCCTGGATCAACTCCTGATGCAGGTTTTCCACCTGAAACGTTGACAGTTCCTTTCCTCCCACTGATGCTGCTCGACCCACTGAGTTCCTCCAGCAGATGTTTTTTTGATCATGATAGATGAGTTTTTGATGCTATCTGAAGGATATGATTCTGTGAATACGACCAGGTCAGGTTGTTATAATGCTGTTAATCAACAGGTTAGGCAGCATCTGTGGAAAGAGACACAACAGTGATAGTGATGATTTTCTTCAGACTTAACAGGCTTTTCCTGAGGGAAAGCTCTTGCAATGTGGACATTGGAGTTACTCTACCCAGAGTGCAATCTACAGCTTCTTCCAGTGGTGTTAACATGGAGAAGCACTGATTCATTAGGGAGGATGGTAGATGGTGATAAGGGAGGGGGTTCTTTACCCGTGTTTCACTGACTCAGCTGAGCTGAGAAGCCTTTCTCCATGCTGCATAATTCTATGACATTACAACTCAAGAATGGAAGGGATCATCGTCAAGCTAACTCCAAAACTCCTGACCCGCAGAGTTCCTCCAGCATTTTGTCTGCATTGCTCCAAAACACATTAAGCGGGGAAGGAAGGGGGTGAAGCTGAGGATGGTTAGTCACAGGTGCCGATGAAAACAAAGCAAAGATTTTGTTGGAAGGAGGAATGAAGTCAGATGAACATGAAGGACTCGGAGGTGTGTCAGGTCCCAAGAGTTATCGAAGTCTGTGATGCTTGCACCTGAAAGGAAGAAAGAATCTCTTGATAGAGTGATGGTTGAGGTGAAATATGAGCAGGAATTGAAGGCTAGAAGAGCTTTGCTGCTATGGCTCAGACCTTGCTGTGCAAGGCCATCGTCTGTTCCTAAATGATTGCCAATGGAATTTTCACTGTACGATCATGAAAGTCACCTCTTCTTACCTTATGATGGAAGGAAGGCCATTGATGAAGCACTTAAGCTGTGCTTATAGTATTGCCCGAATGTACACATGCTACTGTGGCAAAATGATTAATTTGCAACAAACGCAGCCATTTCTTTGCAGCATGGGGAGATTATTTCTCTTTCTTCCCACTGATTCCAGCTTTACCCAGGCATCATAATGCATAGTGTTCCTACATCTCTACTTTACAACAATGGCATCTCCTCCTCCTTCTCCTGTTCACTACCTCACAACATCAGGACATGTAAATCTCTTGGCTTTTTCAGTTGCTTGCCATAGGGTGAGACATTCTGACATTGATTCTCTGATGCTATCAAACAATCTTCCATTGAGAGGCTTTTAATCTCCATTCATCACTTCCTTTGTTGTACGCCCACCATTAGAAAACATTGCCCTTTATCCTCTTCATGTTTGCACCTTACTTGTCTGGCTGCACTGCACTTTCTCTGTAATTTTATCACTATATTCTGCATTCTGTTTTCTTTTCCTTTCGTATTTCCTCAATGTACTTGTGTATGGAATGATCTACCTGAACGGCCTGCAAACAACAGCTTTTCACTGCATCTCCGTACATGTGATAATAATAAACCAATTACAACAGTCTTCGTGGACTCTTTATAAAACTAGGATCGGCCAACTCCTTGTTGCATGTCTGATGATGATGGCTTTAATGTGGCCTTTTCTCCACAACGTTCTCCTCAAACACCTCATTTCACTCGTCACCAAGTTCCTTCCAGGTTTGCTTACTGCTGACAAAGGTTTTATGGGAGAGATTTCTTCTTATGGCTGATTGAGGCTGTAGGATTGGTGACATCTGGCAGATTATTTGGCTTGCCCTGGTGCATGTGGTCTCTCTCATCCATTCATCAATGGTGCTAGATGTCTCCAGGCAGATGAACCAATCCTTAGTGACGCATGATTAATCTCAAAACAAAATGCTTGTTCTCCCTTTTTGACTGACTTTGCTTCTACTTTTTCAGTATGTATTGCAAAGCCCCATTTATCACCAAAAAAGGAGATTTGTTTGTTGCATTTGTAAGGGAATGCGGACTCTTGTGGTATTATTATTCAAACATGCAATGAACAGAAAGGGTGATGAATTGTATATTTGCAAAGTTCCCTCTTTTAACTGTTACAAAACATTTGCTTACAGAATTTGTCTTTGTTGACTGTTGAAAACCAATTCTCAGTCAAAAGATACCTTTCTTGAATGTGCTTTCTGTACTGCCTGACAGTTAGGATGTTGCCTGCACAGCCTCTGCCACAATATAGTCACATCTAGCATCTCTGTTTCTCCATCATAGTCCTACGTCTTCATTCTAGCTTCTGGTGCAAAACTTAATGAGTGACTCATAATCTTGTGGTGTCTCTATTTTCTAGCCTCTGCTTTTCTCTCTCTGTTAGCACAGCCCAGCTTAATGATGTGTCCAACAGCCCTGCATTTTGCAAACCCTACATTCCTTTGTCTGTATTCTCACTCTCTAACTGCTCTCATTTCATGGCTTTTGTTCTCTCCCTCTCTCCCTCTCTCCCCCCTCTCTCTCTCTCTCTTTCTCTCTTTCTCTCTCTCTCTCTCTCTGTACTTGTCTTCATTAGCCCATCAACCAGATAACATCTGCAACTTATCCACAGTTCAACCCTGGCCTCACCCTATCAACGATGTTCCCTTTGTCTTGTCTGACATCTCCCACCTTCTCTGCAGCCTAAAACTAACTCACTCCATGTTCTGACGAGGGGTCTTGAACCTGAGATGTTAAGGCTATGACTCTAACACTGCTTCTCATTCTATAGAAACTGCTTAACCTGACGCATCTTTCCCACATCCTGTGTTTTTAATTGCCAAGAGCATTATAATTGAGATAAAACGTTATCAGTTTTCCCAGAATTTACTTCCTTTACATATGTGGCAGAAGAAAGGTTTACAGAGGCACTGACAATAAAACCAAAGTTCAAAGCAAACTGATACAGGGAAATTAATAACCAAGGAAACCATCGCATTTGTTTGTTGACACTGTCCTACCTAAGGTCAATGCAATCATCAGAACTATGAAGAACAGTATACGGAAGTTGCCCTAGTGTGTACGTCAATTTTATATAAACTGTCCTCCAAACTTCGGATTCTTTTTGGTTCTGGTGAGTTCGAGGCCAATATGTCCATCTTGAGTTATGGTCCCAGAACTCCCCAGAACAAGTTATGGTCCCCAGAACATTATGTGCAAAATGAAGTGTGAACATATGTTTACACACCTGTTGTTTCTCTGCATCATTGATGTTTTATTCTGAAGCATTTTGTGGTCACCTTATCTGGTGCTGACCTGCTTAACACTAACCATCAGATTGAGCCCTTTCCAGTCACCTTAAAGGGCCCTTTCATACTTGTGAACTGATGTTTGATTTCCTTGTTTGTTGTTTGACCCTGAAGAGTTCACATTGTCCAGTGAAGGAAAGGCTAAAAGTCCATTCACATCACACTGGATTATGGGACAGTACAGTGGCACAGCTTGTAGAGATGCTGCCTCGCAGCATCAGAGACCTGGGTTCAATCCTGACCTCAGGAGCTACCTTTGTGGAGGGTGCAGATTCCACCCCTGTGACTGCGGGGGTTTCCTCCGGGGGCTCCAGTTCGCTCCAACATTTCAGAGACGTGGGGGTTGGTAGGTTAATTGACTCCAGTGTGCAGGTGAGTGGCAGAATCTGGGGGAAGTTGATGAGAATGTGGGGGAAATGGGACTAATGTAGGATTAGTGTAACTGGGTGGCCAATGGTCCACTCTTGTTCCTACCTTCTATGTTTCAAGAACCAATGCAGCAGATGGTACCATGGTAATTAGGTGAGGGACTGAAACTATGACTTTCCACATACTGCTACAATGGGACAGGCATTGACATTAATAAATGTCACTAAGTGATGTCATCATTGTGGCATCCTGGTGCACGGGAGCTATCTGCTTGCAGTTTAGCCCCGTGTTTCCCACATTGCATCTCAGATCCACTTCATGGGCTGTAAAGTGAGATGGGGAAAGGTGGTGTAAAAATACAAAGCCAGTCTTTCGTTGTGACCTTGCACCTTATTGCACTGCACTTTCTCTGTAGCTGTGACACTTTACTCTGTACTGTTATTGTTTTTACCTGCACTACCTCAGTGCACTCTGTACTAACCCAATGTAACTGCACTGTGTAATGAGTTGACCTGTACGATCAGTATGCAAGACAAGTTTTTCACTGTACCTCAGTACAAGTGACAATAATAAACCAATACCAATACCAATGGCCTGTGTTAGCTGCTGGTGTTCTTCTTTGGCTGGAGACCTGAGAGGGTTTGGGGGTTGGGGAGGGATATTGAGGAAGTGAGGGCTTTGGGGAACTGCCACAGGTCAGCATAGGTCAGCCATTTTCATCCTGAATGGCAGGGCAGGCTTGAAAGATCTGGTGTTTGACTCCTGCTCTTATCTTCTTGTGTTGTGAATAAGACCAGGGAACAGGAGACTGTGAATGTGTATGATGACCAAGATTAGGCAAGACGAAACATTCTGCTTCATTTCCTTCTGCACTGCTGGCAGCCGTCATCTGCACTACTCTGCAAGGTTGGGAATGTGCAGGGCATGCAGTGAGGTGCATTCACGCGTTCCCTGTGAGCCACTGTTTTCAACAACAAGGAGATGACAGGTGTGGCCATTCAGTAGAACATCTGGCAGTGCTTGAGATGTCGGTGTAGGAAGCCAGTATGGGCAGTATTGAGTGTTTGAGCCTGAGGGAGAACTTCAGTGAAGGATAGGGTGGTGGTGAAAGGGTATTGTTTTGTTATAGTTAATGAGGTTAAGAATTTCAGTCTGTATTTTGATATGCATGTGACTAATAAAGATATCTTATATCTTATCTTATAAGTTATGATTAGAAAACATTTTATTAGTTTTCTTACCCTGATGTCTCCATTTGGATCATTGAATTTTTCCATGCAATGGATGAACCTCTGCTCCCAGTTTACTCCTCCAGATACCTCCTGACCAGAGCCAGGGCTCTGGCTGCCTTTTACTTGCACTGAGGCCAGCAACGCCGCGCCTGACAATCTTGTTAACGAGATAATTCCTTTCTCCAAGAATCACACCTTTCCTACAGTGTGGCGAACAGAACTACACACATTACTCCAGTTGTAACTTAATTTACATTCTACAAAGTTGTACCACAACCTTCTTGCTCCTAATAGAGTTTGCTCTGGCTCCTACAGACAGGTATTCCATGTCCCTTGTAATCCACTGGCTGCCTTCAGGGTCCTTGGACATGTACACCAAGGTTCCCTTTGATCCTCAATATTTCCTTGTATCCTGCCATTCATTTTGTATATCCTGCCCTCATTAACCCTCTCAAAATGTATCAACCTCACACTTTTCAAGATTAAATTCCATTTGCCATTTCTCTGCCCACCTTACCAACTCATCAATATCATTCTGTAGCTGAGGACCACCCACCTCACGATCAACACCACCACCAAGTTTTGTGGCCTTCATCCACTTACTAAACATACCTCCTATACTCACATCCTGATCATTAATAACAAACAGCAAGGGTCCAAGTACTGATCCCTGCGGTATGCCATGGTCACTGGCTTCCAGTTGCAGAACAACCCTTGACCATCACCCCCTACCTCACGTCACCAGGCTGATTTTGGATCCAATTTGTCAAATTGTCCTGGGTCCCATGGACTCTTACCTTTAGGACTTGTCTCCCATGTGGGACCTTGTCAAAGGCCCTAGTCCATGTAAACTACAACTTTCATTGACGTTTAGTCACCTCTTCAAAAGCACGATTAAAGAAGTCAGACAGAATAAAGCCACACTGACGATCCTTGATTAATCTCGGTCTCTCCAAATTCAGGTTAATCCTATCTCAGAAAATTTTTCTTGATTACCCTCTTGCTCATAGTACACGTAAATTCTGTAGGATTTTCCTTAATAATGCCCCCCATTTTGTCTGCTTAATTATTTTTTAATACCACCCCCCCCCCATACCTTCTATCTTCAGTTAGGCCTCTCCTGCTTTCAGTTTTGTAAACTTGCTCCAGGTTTGATCCTGACTTCAGGCGCTGTCTGTGTAAAGTTTGCACATTCTCTCCATCACGGTGTGGGTTTACCCCGGGTGCTCCAGTTTCCTATCGCCTCTCAAGGACGTGATAGTCGGTTAATTGGCTTCTGTAAATTACCCCATTGTGTAGGTAAGTGGCAAAAAAGAATGAAAGGGAGTTGATGAGCATGAGAGAGGTTATTGTACTACCTCAATGCACTCTGTACTAACCCAATGTAACTGCACTGTGTAATGAATTGACCTGTACGAACAGTATGCAAGACAAGTTTTTCACTGTACCTCAGTACAAGTGACAACAATATACCAATACCAATGCCAATACAGAGCTAGAGGGAAATAAGGAAGCAGGAATGGGATGGAATTGATCTGCTGGGAGCCAGCATGGAATTGATGGGCCGAAGGCCTTCTACGACAAAACTAAGTAAGGGTGTTCAACATTCCCTCTTGATTGACAGTCAAAGGCTTTAGTGAAGTCAAACAAAGGCCACGTACAGTGGGTGGTGCTGGTCCTTGCAGTTCTATTGGAGTTTCCACACAATGAAGGTCAAGTCCATTGTGCCTCTGGATGGATGGAATCCAAACTGCGATTCAGGGAGCAGCTTCTGGGACGAGGTGTTTAAGGAGGACCCTGGCAGTGACCTTCCCTTGGGGCTGGCAGTAGAGAAGCTCCTCTGCAGTTACCGCTCATCTCCTGCCAGCCCAGCCATTCCCTTTTCTCTCTTCTACCTTTTAGGAGAAGATACAGTAACTTGAAAGCCTAGATAACCAGACTCAAGAACAGCTTCTTCCCCACTGCTATCAGACTTCTGAACCAATCACCTCTTTCACATCCCCTTCCCGGGGGTGCTGCCATATTCTTGAACCCTCAGTTCTACCTCTTCCGTTTTTTCACTTTAGCATATCTTTTTGCATTACTTCACTTTGCACTCCTATACTTTGCACCATTCCATTGTTTTTGCGTTTGTCGCTTTATTTATTATTGTATTCATTATTACCATGCAAATTATTTACTCTGCGAGCTTCACACAAGCAAGGAATTTCACTGCACCCTGGTGTATATGACAATAAACGAATCTGAATGTGAATCTGAATGACAGCATTTCTGTAGCCCTCTGGCATGTCCTCCTCTTCATAGATGTGGATGATGAGGTTGTGGATTTATGGAAATCAAGATGTGGAATCAGTGTGGGTGGTGCGATGAAGCACCAAGAAGCAGAGAACATTGGTGGGCGTTGTCTATTGGCCTCCAAACAGTAGTGGTAATGTAGAAGGCAATATCAGATAGGAAATTAGGAATGCATGTAACATGGATACTACTGTATTCTTTAATCTACATATGGACTCGACAAAACAAATTAGCAATAATGGAGGATGAATCCTTGGTGAGTGTACAAGATGTGTTTTTTAGACCAGTCAACTAGGGAACAGGCTATCCTAGATTGCAGTGAGAAGGGGTTAATTAATAGAGACACAAGAGATTACAGATGTTGGAATCTGGATCAACTAGCAGTCTGCTGGAGGAACTCAGTGGGTCGAGCAGCGTCTGTGGGAGGAAAGGAATTGTGAATGTTTGGGATCGAAACTCTGCATCAGGAGTGAGCGGAGAGGGGAGACGGCCAGTATAAAGAGGAGGGGGAGAGTGGGAAGACAGGAGTTGAAGCTGATTGGTGGACTGGGGGCGGGGGGGGGGGGTGAAAGATGACAGGCAGGTTGTGCCAGGTAGGGGAAGGGGGGGGGGGGGAATTGGGAGACGGTGGCAGGTGAATGATAAGCAACAAACAATCTGCTGGAAGAACTCGACGGGTTGAGCAGCATCTGCGGGAGGAAAGGAATTGTCGACGTTTCGAGTCAAAACCCGGCATGAGGTGAATGATAGATGGAGCCAGGCAAAGAGAAAAAATGAGAGAAAGATGGAGTGAGGTGGAGGGAGGGGAATGCGAAGATCGGAGACAGCTGCTGGAGCGAGACAAGCAGGAACACAAAGAGCTAGCAGTTGCTGGAATCTGATAAGTAAAGGAGGTACTGTCAGGGGAGAGGTCTGCGGTTAATCATAATCTTCTTCAGCATGGTTCATTAGGGCACTCTTCCCGTAACATGGCAGGATTCTTCATTAAGATGGAAAAATTCTTAATTTGATGGCATTCTATGTTGGCGCTGGAAGCGTGGCGACACTTGCGGGCTGCCCCCAGAACACTCTACACAAGAGATGCATTTCACTGTGTGTTTCGATGTACATTGGTATTGGTATTGTTTATTATTGTCACTTGTACCGAGGTACAGTGAAAAACTTGTCTTGCATACTGTTCGTACAGATCAATTCATCACACAGTATATTGAGGTAGTACAGGGTAAAAACAATAACAGAATACAGACTAAAGTGTCACAGCTACAGGGAAGTGCATTGCAGGTAGACAATAAGGTGCAAGGTCAAACAAGGTAGATTGTGAGGTCAGAGTCCATCTCATTATATAAAGGGACTCATTCAATAGTCTTATCAGAGTGGGATAGAAGCTATCCTTGAGCCTGGTGGTATGCGCCCTCAGGCTCCTGATCTTCTGCCTGATAGGAGAGGAGAGGAGAGAGATGACCCGGATGGGTGGGGTCTTTGATTATGCTGGCTGCTTCACCAAGGCAGTGAGAGTCCATGGAGGGGAGGATGGTTTCTGTGATGTGCTGGGCTGTGTCCACAACTCTCTGCAGTTTCTTGCGGTCCTGGGCAGAGCAGTTGCCATACCAAGCCGTGATGCATCCAGATAGATATGGTGCATCAATAAAAGTTGGTGAGTGTCAAAGGGGACATGCCAAATTTCTTTAGCCTCCTGAGGAAGTAGAGGCACTGGTGAGCTTTTTGGCCATGGCGTCTATGTGGTTGGGCCAGGACAGGCTATTGGTGATGTTCGTTCCTAGGAACTTTAAGCTCTCAACCCTCTCGACCTCAGCATCGTTGATGTAGACACCACCCCCTTTCCTGAAGTCAATGACCAGCTCTTTTGTTTTGCTGACATTGAGGTTGTTGTCATGACACCATGTCACTAAGCTCTCCATCTCCGTCCTGTACTCCAACTCATCGTTAATAAAGAAATCTTATCTTATCTTATAAATGGGGTAGTTTGATCTGAAATTTGCATCCTAAACCTAAAGAAAGGAAACTATGAAAGTACGAGATAGAGAACGCCAATGAGAGGTATGGTGGGAGACAAACAATTAGCAAATACTTAAGGAAAGGACACAGGAATTGCAAGTTGAATGTTTAATTCTGGAGCAAAAATGCAAAAGGAAAATTGGCTTAACTGTGTCTTACAAAATAAATTAAGGATTGCATCAGATCCTAACAGGAAACATATAAAGTTGCCAGAAGTTGCAGGCTTGATTGGGAGCAGTTTAGAATTCAGCAAAAAAAGACAGAGTTTGATGAAGAGAATGATAATAAAATGAGTGTAAACTTACAAGCACCATAAATATGTACTGTAACTACATCTATAAATATGTAAAAATATTTTAAAAAACCAATGCAGATGTAGATTCTGTCTGAGTCAGAAATTGAGGAAATTACAATGGGTAACAAAGAAATGGCAGAGTAATTACACAAATGCTTTGGTTTTGTTTTAACAGGATACAAATTAATTCCTAAAAATGCAGGGGAACCAAGTCCTTAATGAAAATGAGGAACTCAAAGAAACCATGCATAAACAACAAGAAGATGGAGTATACAAGTGCGACAGAGACCCTAGTGGTATGGTGCCAAGAAACAACCTGTCCCTCAATGTCAGCAAAACAAAGGAACTAGTCATCAACTGCAGAAAGTGGGGTGGAGTACATGCCCCTGTCTGTAGCGATGGTGCTGCAGTGGAGATGGTTGAGGGTTTCAAGGTCCTAGGCATAATTATCACCAACAATTTGTCCTGGTCCACACATCTTAATGCTACGGCCAAGAAAGCACACTTGTGCCTCTACTTGCTCAGAAGACTAAGGAAATTTGACATGTCTCTGGTGACTCTTACAAATTTTTACAGATGCAACATATCTGGATGATAACAGGTTGGTATGACAACTGCTCTGCCCAAGACCTCAAGAAATTACAGAGAGTTGTGAACACAGCCCAGTCCAGCACGCAAACAAGCCTCCCCTCCACTCTGTCTACACTTCCTGAAAAGCAGCCAATGTAATCAAGGACCCCTCCCTCCCCGGTCATTCTCTCTTCTCCCCTCGACCATCAGCAGGAAGATACGAAAGCTTGAAAACACATACCATTGGACTCCAGGACAGCTTCTATCCCACTGTTATCAGACTCTTGAACAGACCTCACATACACTAAAGATGAATTCTTGATCTCACAGCTTAGCTTGTCGTGGCCCTTGCGCTTTGTTTGTCTACCTGCACTGCACTTTCTCTGTAGCTGCAATACCATATTCTGCATTTTGTTTCTTCTTATTACCTCCATGCACTTATGTACAGCATGACCTGCCTGGATGGCATGCAAGCAAAGTTTTTCACTGTATCTCGGTATACGTGACAATAAACCAATACCAGATCACACTGTAGAAATTAATAGCACTGAAAGGCAATACATTCCGAGGGCCTGATAATGTGCATCCCAGAATACTAAAAGGGATAGCCATGCATGCATTGGTGGCCAACTTCAAATATTTTATAGATTAGAACATAGAACAGTACAGCACAGGAACAGGCCCTTTGGCCCATGATGTCTGTGCCAAGCATAATGCCAAATTAAACGTCCCTTCATGCTGCACATAATCCATATCCCTCCGTTCCCTGCATATTCATGTGCCTATCTAAAAGCCTCTCAAACGCCACTATCATATCTGCTTCCATCACTACCCCGGCAGCGTGTTTCAGATATCCACTGCCCTCTGTATAAAAATCTTGCCCAGCACATCTCCTGTAAACTTTCCTCCCGTCACTTAAAGCTATGCCCTCTGGTATTTGATATTTCCATCCTCGGAAAAAGACTCTGGCTGTCTACCCTATCTATTGCCTCTCATAACTTTATAAACTTCTATCAGGTCTCCTCTCAGACTCCAACACTCCAGAGAAGACAACTCAAGTTGTCCAACCTCTCCTTATAGGTAATACCCTCAAATCCAGGCAGCACCCTGGTAAATCTCTTCTGCACCCTCTCTAAAGCCTCCACATACTTCCTGTAATGGGGTGACCAAAATTGCACACGATACTCCAAGTGCGGTCTAACTGAAGTTTTATACAACTGCAACATGACTTCCTGACTCTTACACTCGATACCCCTAGCGATGAAGGCAAGCATGCCATATGTCTTCTTTACCACTCTATCTACTTGTGTTTCCACTTTCAGGGAGGTAATGGACTTGGACCCCAAGATCCCTCTGTGAATCAATGTTGTTAAGGGCCCTGCCATTAACTGTATACTTTCCCTTTACACTTGACACTTTAAGTGCAACATCAAACACATACCCAGATTAAACTCCAAGCTATGGTGTACTTGGATCTTCAGAAGGATTTTGTAAAGCATCACACAAGTGGTTAGTGAACAAAATTAAAGCACATGGCATTGGGGGAAACATATTGGCATGGGTTGAAAACTGGTTAATAGACAAGAAACAGAAGGAATAATTGGGCTTTCTTGGGGTGGCAAGCAGTGACTAATGGGATACTGCAGGGATCAGCCCTTGGGCCCCAGCTGTGTACATTGTACATGAATGGCTTGGATGAGGGAACTGGTTGTAACTTTGCTGACAACATGAAACTTGCATGCACTGAGGTCCCCTTCTACATCAAAATTTCCCAATCTCTCACTGTTTCAAAGATAAACTGCCTCTCTGTATCTCTTGTGGGAATGGATGATCTCATATTTATCCACTTTCTGTGCATCTGCTGTGCATTTGCCAATTCAATTAACTTGTCTAAATCATCTTGAAGTCTCTCTTTGTCCTCAGAACTTGCAAATGCACAGCAGATGCACAGAAAGTGGATAAATATGAGATCATCCATTCCCACAAGAGATACAGAGAGGCAGTTTATCTTTGAAACAGTGAGAGATTGGGAAATTTTGATGTAGAAGGGGACCTCAGTGCATGCAAACAGGTAAGACAAATGGAACGTTGGCACTCATTTCAAGAGGTTTTGAATACTTGAACATGGATGTCTTGATACAATTAGATAGGTTGCTGGTTAAACCACAACTGCAGTTTTGTTCTCCTGAACCAAGAAAGGACATCCTTTCCATAAAGAGACTGAAGCAAAGATTCACCAGACAGATTCCTGGGATGGCAAATCTGTTGAATGAGGAGAGATCAAATCGATATTTCTATTGTTTAGAAAACTTAGAGGAAAGCTTATCAAAACATACAAAATTCAGGCAGGGCTCAGTAAACAGGATGTGGGGAGGGTGTTTCCACTGACCGGGAACTCTAGAATGAGAAGTCGCAGTCTCAGAACAAGATATTTAGGACTGAGATGAGAAGGCATTTCGTCACTCAGAGGGTAGTGAACCTGTGAAATTCTCAAACACAGAAGGCAAAGGAGGCCAAGTTGCCGAGTTTAAGAAGAAGGGAGGTAGATCTCTAGACACTAAGAGCATCAAGCGTTAAGGGGAAAGAGGAATATATTATTGAACTCAAAGTTCAGCTGCGATCGTGTAGAATAGTAAAGCAGGGTCAAAGGGCAGAATGGCCTAGTCCTGTTCCTATTTTAGTCATTTCTGTTTCCATTTCACTGAAGTTCCACACCATCAAGTTTTGAACATCAGAAGGATACTGTCTGCTCATGAGGCCCTTTTTTTTAGCTGACATATTGCTTTTTCAGCTTCTTGGGCGGGTGACACAGTGGCACAGTTGGTAAAGCTGCCACCTCACAGCACCAGAGATCCAGGTTCAAGCCTGACCTCCGATCCAACTGTGTGGAGTTTGCATGTTCCCCCTGTGACCGCGTGGGTTTCCTCTGGATGCTCCCATTTCCTCCCACATCCCAAAGAAATGCAGGTTAATAGGTTAATTGACTGCTGTAAATTGCCTCTGTAGTGTATAGCCGAGTGGTAGAATCTGGGGGGGAGTTGTTGGGAATGTGGGGAGAATAAAAACTGGGATTCATGCAAGGACCAGTGTAAATGGGTGTTGATGGTCAGTGTGGGTTCGAAGGGCCGAAGGGTCTGTCCTGTTGGCCATGAAGGAATTAGAATATGAAATGCAGCTTACTGGAATGAGTCAAGGACAGTGGAAGTCGACAAAACAAATGTCTTTGTTGTTGCCTTGTGGTGGAAAGAATGGAGGCTGCCGTTTAGATATTTATAGAGATATTTATTTATTTGTCACATGTACATGGAAACACACAGTGATATACGTCTTTTTTCGTTGCTAAGAATGTGCTGGGGGCAGCCCGCAAGTGTTGCCACACTTCCGGCACCAACATAGCAGGCCCACAACTCCTAACCCGTGGGAGGAAACCGGAGCACCCGGAGGAAACCCACATAGACACAGGGAGAACGTACAAACTCCTTACAGGTAGCAGTGGGAATTGAACCCGGGTCGCTGGCTCTGTAATAGCGTTACACTAACCATTATGCTACCATGCTGCCAGCAATGAGCACAAAATGCTGAAGGAACTCAGCAGGTCAGGTAGCAGCTATGGAGGGAAATCAACAGTCGATGTTACAGGACGAGACCCTTCACTGGCCCGAACACCGACTGTCCATTTTCTTCCATAGATGCTCCTGACCGGCTGAGTTCCACCAGCATTTTGTGTCCGTTGCTCCAGATTCCCAGCATCTGCAGTCTCTCTTGTGTCTCCATTTTGTGAACAGGTTCTTGCTTAGGGATGGCTGGATCAAAGCAATTGAAAATGGATACGGTGAGGTCCCTATTGATAATCTGCTAAACCAGAGATCATGTTCTTTTGGAAGGTTTGAACTGCAGATTTATGGAAGGGCAGTTTGTGTCTATGAACTGAAGTAAACTGAGCCCAGCAGTTAACTAACCTGGCTGAACTGGTTTTAATTGGCCTGACTCAGGGTGAACAAAGAAAGGGACATGAGTCCTTATTTGGGAGAAGAGCAATAAAGTAATGGACCAGAGCCAGAGACAACAAAATCAAAGCACAACAGTTTGAACTAATAAGGAAAGGGAATAAGAATGAGGGACATTGGATGTGAAGCAGTGAGAACTCTGGAGGCTAACTATCACAAGGAAGACCCCATGCCTGGGGCAGGCAGAAGAAGAAGTTGGCCAACAGGAGATCCCCTATTTCAGTGTTGGGACATCACCTCCAGGCCAGGGCACCCACGGCCTCCGGATCCCAGTCACTGTGTGGCCTCCTGTACGTCGGAGAGATCCGACACAGATTGGGGGACCGCTCCATCCGCCCTAACAGCTGGGATCTCCAGGTGGCCAGGCATTTTAATTCCACTTCCCATTCTCACACTGACGTGTCTGTCCATGGCCTCCTCTACTGCTGAGTTGTGAATAGACGCAGTTTAAAGCAACAGCACCTCATATTCTGCCTTGATAGTTTCTGACCTGACGGCATGAACATCAATTTCTCTAACTTCCGGTACCACTCCCCTCTGTCCCGAACCCCCTTTTTAACCCTTATCCCACCGGCCCCATCACCCTTCTCTTTTCCCTCCCCTGCCTTCTTGGTCTGCCCATCACTCACACATTCCTCCCTCTGGTTTCCCTCCTCATCTCCTTCTTCTTTTCCATGGTCCACTGTCCTCTCCTATCAGATTTCATCTTCTTCAGCCACCTATCACCTCCTAGCTTCTTACGTCATTCCCATTCTCCCCCATCCCTCACCTGCCTATCATCTCCCTCTCACCTGGATCCACCTATCACCTGCCAGCTCCTGCTCCACCCCTTTCCTCCACCTTTTTATACTGGCTACCTCCCCTCTTTCTTTCCAGTCCTTATGGAGGATCTCGACCCAAAATGTCAACTGACCGCTTCCCTCCATAGATGCTGCCTGACCCGCTGAGTTCCTCCAGCATTTTGTATGTTGCTCCAGATTTTCAGCATCTGCAGTCTCGTGTCTCGAGTTTTGAATTAATTAAGATTCATGTGGTAATTTGACCGAGGAAGGATCAACAGTCCAAAGCTGTGTCCCTCTGTGACTCCTCTTGTTTCTCAAGGATGATGGTGAGGCAGGGCTGGATAGCTTGCTTGGGATGTTGCTCAGGGCAAGGAAAGAGTTACAGATGAGAGGTCAAAGTGTTCCTGTATTTCCAGTGTTCCCCTTTTGCTTTCTGGTGTGGTGTGCATTTCAAATTGGAGGTCAATTTACATACAGTAACCTGATGTGGTTACAGAGAGCCACCACACCCAGGAGATCTGTAGAGAGCAGCTTGCAACGAGTCTACTCATTACCCTTACTATAATCGTTCTACGCTTTTAAATTTAAATTCTATGTAACTTACTATACCTGTACTACTTCAATGCACTCTGTACTAACTCAATGTAACTGCACTGTGTAATGAATTGACCCGTACGATTGGTACACAAGGGAAGTTTTTCACTGTACCTCAGTACGTGACAATAATAAACCAATACCAATACCAATATCAAACATTGGAATCACCAGGGCAACCCAGTCACACCCTATCAGAAATATTCCCCTTGTCCTAGCCATCCCTTCCCCACCCTCCCTGTAACTTAAAACTAACTTGTTTACTCACTTTCCTGTTCTGATGAATGACCTTTTTTCTCTTTCCACAGATGCTGCCTGACTGGTTGAGTATTTCCAACATTTTCTGCTTGTATTGCCAAGAACACTTTCATGCCACTGACTGCAAGATCTTGTTATATGTATATTGATCTCCAAGCACTAAAACTTCCAAAGCACTTCAAGGAGCTTTAGTGCCATGGATTGGGAAAGTTGCTGGAGATGTTGCCACCTTCCATTCATCTTCAATTTTAATGGCTGAATTCTACTGGAGGCCATGGCCATTAGTACCCAAGGCAGAGGATTTACCTCAGGAACATAACTGAGGGGCTAGGAATGTCTTACTGAATGGACATATTGCTAATTGGTCTTGGCCTACTGCAAGGATTAAGAGATAGGGTCAAGTGAAGGTCAAATACCTTTCACTGAGCACCGGAACATGCAGCTTTCTGCTTTTTTAATCTGTGCACAAGGTTCCAACTTCCCACAATGTTTTGTTGGAACATGGTTCATGAACACAAGACTAATTGGATGGTCCTCTCAAACAGCCAGGATGGGCACAATGCAGTAAATGCCCTTCTTCTGGGGAGTATCATTCAATGAAGTATTTATCCTGCCAGTTTACGTCAGGCTGGTGTTGGTAGTTACTGTGACATGCTCTCTTGTATAAGACAGTGTCTGCCCTCTGTTGGTAATTGCCTACAATACAGCCCATTTACTTTTGAATTTTCCTCTTTCCTCTCCCAAGGACGGTGATTCTCATTGGAGTGCTGCTCCATAAAGTAAACATGGATTTGCTTTCATATAATCGAAGATCAAGACATCCAGAGACTTCACAGCCAACAGATTGGTTAGAATTCCAGTTATTTTGTCACACAGGAGGCAATAATGCACAGAAAGATTCAATAATCTATGACTTTATCACACAGGTATCATTCAGCCAGATCTATACTGGACTTCCTTCTCCATCTCCCCCTAACCCCACCTCCAAGGTCGATGTATCCACTCTGAAGTGTGTTGCCCAGTGCTGTATTGGGATCCCACCATAACCTCATACAACTGCAATGTGACCTCCAACCCTTTGAATTCCAGCTCTCCTGAGCCAAAGGAAGGGTCGAGAGTGAAAAACTCCACTCTGACATGAATCGCCAATCTACTGTGAGTCTGAGATCAGTTACAGAACTTGATGACATAACAACGTCCAATGCTTTCTCCTTATTGTTAATGAGTGGAAGTTGCCTGTGTGTAGTTCCTTTTACTAGGGCTTCAGGGAGCGAGGTCTTCAGTAGCAAGGGGGCACCAAGATGACTGCAGACCAGATTTGGCTGCATAAGCATCAACAGTGACTGGACTTCATGTACTTTCAGGTTTATGTTGGTTAGGCCGCACTTGGAATATATTGTGTAGTTCTGATCGCCACACTATAGGAACGATGTGATTAAGTTAGAGACGGTGCAGAAAATTTTGTTGCCAGGATTGGAGGGCTTGAGTTATCAGGAGAGATTGGATAGGTTGGGTCTGTTTTCCCTGGAGGAAGGGAGGCTGAGAGGTGACACGATAGAGGTACAGTATATAAAATTATGAGAGGCATAGACAGGGTAAATCGCTAGAGTCTGGTTCCCTTGGTAGGGCTGTCTAAAACTAGAGGGCATAGGTTTAAGGTGAGAGGGAGGACGTTTAAAGGGGAACTGAGAGGTAATTTTTTTCACACACTAGTCCTTTTCAATGTGGGTTTCCTCCAGGTGCTCTGGTTTCCACCTACATCTCAAAGATGTGCGGGTTGTAAGGTTAATTGTTCACTATAAGTTGCCCCTAACATGGAGATGAGTGGTAGAAACTGGCGGCAGTTTTTGAGTATATGGGGAGAAATAAAAAGGACTAACGTCGGATGAGTTTAAATGGGTGCTTGATGGTTGATGTGGAATTGATGGGCCAAAGGGCCTGTTGCTGTGCTGTATGACTCTGATTCTAATGACTTAACCACATTTGGTTAGTAGCTCTATCCTGGTTACGTGTTTTACTGAACAACAATACTGTAGAAATGCAGATGCGGGGCACTTCAGGAATAGATAAATAAATTGTCAGAGTAAGACAGAGTCAAGGGTTCTCACTTCAAGGACTGAGTCTTTGAAATATACCCTCCACAGGTGCTGACTGGGATCCATTCCCAATTCTTAGATCTGGCCACCCACCTAACTGCATCCCCGTGACCGCTTCCACACACCTAACCACGTTCTCAGTTTCCGGCTCCCACCTCACAACTAACCCCACCATGATGTCTAATGCATTGTTGTATCAGCCACTGCTGTTAATTATATGTCAAAATTCATAACCCTTAAGACCATAAGATATAAGAGCTGAATTAGGCCATTCGACCCATGCTGCCTGACCTGCTGGGTTCCTCTAGCAGTTTGTTTTTTTTTTGCGCCAGATTCCAATATCCGCACCACAAGACCATAAAAGATAGGAGCAGAACCAGGCCATTCGGCCCATCTAGTCTGCTCCACCATTCAATCATGGCTTTTTTTTTAAACAATGCCACTCTTCCACCTTCTACCCGTAACCCTTAACTCCCATAGCAATCTAGAACCTATCAACCTCTGCCTTAAATACACTCAATGACTTGGCCTTCACAGCCCTATGGTACACATAGGTTCAACTGAACATATGTATGTGTGCTACACATAGGTCCAACTGAACATATGTATGTGTGCTACACATAGGTCCAACTTTACATATGTATGTGTGCTACACATAGGTCCAACCGAACATATGTATGTGTGCTACACATAGGTCCAACTGAACATAGAGTGGCATGCAAAAGTTTGGGCACCCCGGTTAAAATTTCTATTACTGTGAATAGCTAAGCAGCTAAAAGATGACCTGATTTCCAAAAGGCATAAAGTTAAACATGACACATTTCTTTAATATTTTAAGCAAGATTGCTTTTTTATTTCCATCTTTTACAGTTTTAAAATAACAAAAAAAGGAAAAGGGCCTGAAGCAAAAGTTTGGGCACCCTGCATTGTCAGTACTTAGTAACACCCCCTTTGGCAAGTATCACAGCTCGTAAACGCTTTCTGTAGCCAGCTAAGAGTCTTTCAATTCTTGTTTGGGGGACTTTTGCCCATTCTTCCTTGCAAAAGGCTTCTAGTTCTGTGAGATTCTTGGGCCGTCTTGCATGCACCGCTCTTTTGAGGTCTATCCACAGATTTTCGATGATGTTTAGGTCTGGGAACTGTGAGGGCCATGGCAAAACCTTCAGCTTGTGCCTCTTGAGGTAGTCCGTTGTGGATTTTGAGGTGTGTTTAGGATCGTTATCCTGTTGTAGAAGCCATCCTCTTTTCATCATCATCTTTTTTACAGATGGTGTGATGTTTGCTTCCAGAATTTGCTGGTATTTAATTGAATTCATTCTTCCCTCTTCCAGTGAAATGTTCCCCGTGCCATTGGCTGCAACACAAGCCCAAAGCATGATCGATCCACCTCCGTGCTTAACAGTTGGAGAGGTATTCTTTTCATGAAATTCTGCACCCTTTTTTCTCCAAACATATCTTTGCTCATTGCGGTCAAAAAGTTCTATTTTAGCTTCATTAGTCCACAGGACTTGTTTCCAAAATGCATCAGGCTTGTTTAGATGTTCCTCTGCAAACTTCTGATGCTGAATTTTGTGGTGAGGATGCAGGAAAGTTTGGAGAAAAAAGGGTGCAGAATTTCATGAAAAGAAGACCTCTCCAACTGTTAAGCACGGGGGTGGATCGATCATGCTTTGGGCTTGTGTTGCAGCCAGTGGCATGGGGAACATTTCATTGGTAGAGGGAAGAGTGAATTCAATTAAATACCAGCAAATTCTGGAAGCAAACATCACACCATCTGTAAAAAAGATGATGATGAAAAGAGGATGGCTTCTACAACAGGATAACGATCCTAAACACACCTCAAAATCCACGATGGACTACCTCAAGAGGCACAAGCTGAAGGTTTTGCCATGGCCCTCACAGTCCCCAGACCTAAACATCATCGAAAATCTGTGGATAGACCTCAGAAGAGCAGTGCATGCAAGACGGCCCAAGAATCTCACAGAACTAGAAGCCTTTTGCAAGGAAGAATGGGCAAAAATCCCCCAAACAAAAATTGAAAGACTCTTAGCTGGCTACAGAAAGCGTTTACAAGCTGTGATACTTGCCAAAGGGGGTGTTACTAAGTACTGACCATGCAGGGTGCCCAAACTTTTGCTTCGGGCCCTTTTCCCTTTTTGTTATTGGAAATAAAAAAGTAATCTTGCTTACAATATTAAAATGTGTCATCTTTAACTTTATGCCTTTTGGAAATCAGGTCATCTTTTACTCGCTTAGCTATTCACAGTAACAGAAATTTTGACTGGGGGTGCCCAAAGTTTTGCATGCCTCTGTATGCATGTGTGCCACACATAGGTCCAACTGAACATATGTATGTGTGCTACGCATAGGTCCAACTGAACATATAATTGAAAACAAAAGGTCATAAAATGATGAATTAAACACTGTTGAAGTTGGCCAACAGTGACAATGAGGCGCCAGGAGAAAATATGGCGAACAGGTCGCCCGACGCGCCACACGCCAGGGTGGGCGCCGCCATGTTTGATGCAGGCGCCGGGCGCCGTGACGCGCGGTGCCCCCGGAGTCACGTGAGGAGGGGGGGTCGGCGGCGAGGGCGCGCGTGGGCGCGCGCTGCTGGAGTGCGGCCGTCGGTTTGAATTTGAATTTGAACTTGAAGGGGAAGCCGTTGCGGGGCCGCGGGCCGTGCCAGGGCCATGCCCAAGAACTGCGCGGTGACCGAGTGTTGGCGGCACGCAGGGCAGCTGGCGGCGGACAACCGGAAGATCAGCTTCTATAAGTGAGTGGCGGCGGCCTAGGGCCGGACACCGGCGGGTGTGGGGGCGAAGGGCGAGGCTCTCCGGCCTGCTCAGCCCGGTGAACGTGCCGCCGGAGTAGGAGGGGAGGTGGGGCAGAGGGAGACCGTTCAACCCTTCTGGCTGCTGCTCGACACCCGATGATCCGGCATCCCGGGACGTTGGTGCCGGACGGGCCGTTTTTCTGGACCAGTGGATGTTGCTCCCATTAATGCCCAGACTCACCTTTACTTCACTGTTATATGTTACGCGGCAGTATAATAACATTTCCAGCGAGTTTAGAGAGAGTATGAAATATAAATGCACCGTGCACCCGTCCTGGCCACAAATCTGCCCACATCCCTAACCCCTGGTGTTCTGGACACCAACCCTGGTCTCAGCCACAGTCCAGACTCCGGACGTACAGAGTCACAGAGCTATACAGCACAGAAACAGGCCCTTCGGCCCAACCTGTCCATGCTGACCAATACCCTGCTTGTTGTGTGGAGTCCTGCCTCATATTACAGACTGATGAGCGAGCCAGATGCCTGATCATCAGGGTTTCCAATTAGACGCTGGATTATCAGAGTTTTACTGTACTCATTCCTCCACCAATATAAACAAACTCATCAGTTCCGTGTTGCCCCTGGGATCTTGCTGAGTACATATGGGTTGCTGGGTCTGGCTGTCACCCCTTGATGCTCTCAGTCTTGATGCAGGGTCTTGACCTGAAACATCGACCATCCCTATGCCTCCACAGATGCTGCCTGACCTGCTGAGTTCCTTCAGCAACTTGTTTTTTGCAGCACAGAAGCAGGCCCTTGCAGCGACTGCATCCATGCAAACTGTGATCCCTAATGATAATTCCATTTGCCTGCACAAGGCCCATGTTGCTCTAAGCCTTTTAAGCTTTATAATTGTATCCGCCTCTACTATTACCTTCTGTGTGCAAAATATTATGCCTCAGATCTCCTTTAAATTTCTCCCCTCTCACCTTAAATCTGTGCTCTCTAATTCCAGACTCCCCTGCCCTGGGGAAAAAGATTCATATTAGCTATCCTATCTATGCCCTCATAATTTTATAAACTTCTGCAAGGTCACCCTGCAGCCTCCTAAGTTCCAGTGAGTTACTCTCCTTTAATTACAGCCCTCCATTCTAGGCAACATGCTGGTGAATCTCTTTTGCGCTCTCTCTATTGCTACCACATCCTTCCTGTAGTGTTTGGACTGGAACTATACACAATACTCTAAGTGCAGTACAACCAATGTTTTGTACAGCTTGCAACAAGATGTCCCAACTTTTATTGTCATAGCATCTGAAGGCAAGCATACTGAATACCTTTTTCACTACTCTGTCCGCCTGTGTCACCACTTTCACGGAGCTATGGTCTTTCAGCCCAAGGTCTCTCTGTCCATCAGTGCTCTTTAGATCCCTGCTATATATTTATTCTGTATGTCCTACCAGACTTTGATCTCCCAAAATAGCATCTCACACTTGTCTGGATTAAATTCCATCCGCCACTGCTCCACCAAACTCTCCAGCTGATCTATGTCTCACTGTATCCTTAGTCAGTCTCCTTCGCTATCTATGACTCCACCAACTTTATGTGTTGTCTGCAGAAGTTACTAATCATACCTCCTTGAGTCTCATCCAAGTCATTCATGCGTGTGTGTATGTGTGTGTGTGTGTGTATATATATATATATATATATATATCTCTATAGAGGTCTGTGGTACACCACTTGTTACAGATTTCCAATCGGGAAAAAAACGCCCATCCATTACTGTCTCCTTATCACTAAGCCAATTTTGGATCCGTTTGACCAACATGCCCCGTATGCCTTGTACCTTAACCTTCTGGACTAGCCTTACTCGAGCCTCATCTATTTTCCTGGTCACCTCCTCATAAAAAAACCTCAATCAGATTTGTGAGATATGATCTCCCCTGCACAAAACCATGCTGATTCCTCCTAATGTCCCTGCCTTTCCAAGTCAACATAAATCCTCTGCCTCAGAATCTTCAACAACTTTCACTGATGTGAGGTTCACTGGCATGTAGTTTTCAGGCTCATCCCTACAGTCCTTTTTGTAAAAACATTGGCTATTGTCCAGTCTTCTGATACCTCACCCATGCTTAACAAAGATGCACAAATCTCCATCAGAACCCCAGCAATCTCTTCCCTTGCTTCAATTAGCATAATGAAACCAGATGACTGCAGACCCCCCCATCTTTAATCACCTTAATATTAATTAGTTCAAAGCTTAATTTTCTGTACTCAAGTCGCTCATTTGCTGTGTGAAAACCACTGAGGAGTTGCATGCATAACTTGCCATTGGTTGTGGGCGATAATGTGACTAATTTTCAAATACCAACTCTGTTAAAGATGTTATATGTAGAACCAGTTTATGGGACCTTTGGAAAATACATTTGACATCAACTTCTTTGTTTCAGTATGTTTACAACAAGTTCTTTTAAGCAAAATTACCCTCTTTAATATAAATCCACTGAATTCGGGTTTAAGTCCTGAGGACTGCAATGTGTCAGTTTAGAAAACAGGATGCTGTTCCTCGAGCTTGAATTGGGCTTCGCCAAATAGTGTAAGCCATCAGAAGTAGTGTGGAAATGGAGAGGAGAATTATAATGAAAGCAACTCAAGCTCAGGGTCACCTTCGGGGACTGAAGGAAGGTGTTCTGCATTGTCGTCATCCAATCTGCTTTTATTTCTCCAACTTAGAAGAGACCACATCATGATCACCAAATGCAGTGTGCTAAGTTGGAAGAAGTACAAGTGAATTCTTCACCTGGATGGCCTGTTTGTTCTCTCTGGATGGTGGAAGGGAAAGTCTTGCATCTCCTGTGATTGCATGGGAATGTACTGTGATTGTTGATAGAAATACAAGTGTGACCCAGTGAGTCTCAGAATGTTTAAAGTGGAGGGGAAGATGTGGTTGGTTATAGGATCATGTTGAGGATGGAGGCTGATCTGTTGAATGTGGAGGCTTATCGGGTGGACAGTGAGGACAAGCTTTGAGTGGGAGAAAGAGGTGAGAGCACAAGTACAGGAAATGGAACAGATGGTTGAGAGACCTGTTAACTATTTCAGAGAAGAAACCAGTTAAGGATAAAGGAAGATGTCTCATAAACACTGGTGTGGAAAGTGGCAGTAGTGGAAAGTGGCAATAATAGAAAGTGACGGAGCTGGAGAAACTGGCAAAATAGAATGCTGCCTAGGTAGAAGCAAGGTGGAAAGAGATATGGTCTAGATGGTTGTGGTCCTCTAATGGATATTGACTGATAATCTATCTCCTGAGATGGAGATACAGAAGTAGAGAAAATAACATAAAAGAGCAAGGGAAGAGTCAGAAGTGGACCCTGTGAGAGTAGAGATTGGCATCAAAGCTGGTGAAACCTTCGCAATCTGTATGAGAGCAGGGAGCAGTACCAACCATCAGTGTATCAGAAAGAGGTGAGCCTGAGTATCACTGAAACAAAGACTGTTCCACATATTTCACAAGGAAACAGACAGAGATCTCTTGGACCCATGTGGGTTCCCATAGCTACATTGACTTGAAGGCAGTGATTAGAGTTAATAAAATTGTTTGATGTGAAAATTTGTTCATCTGGATGAAGGAAAATGTTGGTGAATGGGAAGGGGCCGGGCTTCCATTCAGGGCCAATAGGCTTTCCTGATGTAGGATAGTGGTGTAGAGGGAGTGAAAATCGATGGTGAAAAGGAGTTTGTTGGGGCCAGGAAAATGGCAAAATGGTGAGGGCAAGTGAGTTGTCACAGATGTAAATGGGAACAAACTAGACAAGGGGAGAAAGAAAGTTCGAGGCCAAGGGGAGATTGATGCAATGGGTCTACCAGGACAATCCCACATGAGGATATTGGGGAGGACATAGAAGCAGATTGTGTGTGCTTGAGGGACAATGAGGCTGTGGAGAACAGATCTCTAGAGAAAATTAATCGGTGGCAATAACCTTGGGTTCATTGAGATCATGGTTCAGAGGGAAATATGAGCAAATGGCAAAGAGCTAGCCTCTGAAAGATGAAGGTCATTTCACCAAACAACAATACTGTCCTTGTCAGCATGTCTGATGACCACATTGGGATTTGTCCTTAGTGAGCAGAGTACAGCTAGTTTTGAGGGGGATAAATGAGAGACTAAGGGCAGTGGAAAAAAAAATTGAAATGCTCCCTGTCATTTTGGCAATTAGCAGTCAATAGATTAGTGAGGGTGATAGGTCAGGGGGAGGGGTCCAGATTCTGAAGACTGGTCCACAGTCTGGAATGTAGACTGCAGTCAAAAGAAATAGGTGTGGAGGTGAGGTAGTGAGAGCGGTGTTAGGTTTGGAATTCATTGAGAAGTACTAATTAGTGTGAAGTACTAATTTGTTGGAGCTGTAGCATTTTGGATGAGACAATGAGGCTCCATTGCTCCACCTTGATTGTATAAGAGCAGTGTAGTTCTCGGTTGGTATTCTGGCCAATGTCACTAAAGCACTTGGTCACTTAATTGCTTTTCATTGCTGCCTGTGGGACTTTGCTGTGCATGCATTAACTGTTGGATTGCCTGTTCATGACAGCGATTTACATTTCAAAACTAATTATAAAGTACTTTGAAAAGCTGAGGATGTGTTCATCTCTGTGAATAAACTGCATGTCATTTTTACTGGTTATAATGTGCTTCTTTTCACTTTCCTATCTGGAAATGCCTGCACTCGATATGTCAACATGATTGTAGGTAATAGATTTTGCACCAATTTATTATCCATTTAGACACTCTCCTACAATATGGGCAGCACAATATGTCTTTTTCTCTGAACTTGTGAACTGGTCCTAATAAATCCCAGTTGCTAATATTTGCTGTATAGTATAGTTTGCACTCTCTTGCAGTATATTTTCCAATATTTTTTGTTATGGGGACTTGCATAGATTCATGGGATAGATTGATGGCTACTGTGAAGCACTCAAAAAGAATTATTTGAACCTCCCTTAATTATGGAAAGCAGACTATTTCAACACTAGAATACATTGTACTTCACAGCACTTTACCCTTACCACATTCTACATGCAGGTTTTAGATATGTTCCAGCCATATTGTTATTCTTTATGTCCAAGTAAAGCAAATTTGTTACATTGTTGAGGTGGTAGAGAATTACAGACTAATGCATTACGGAAAGAAGCCACGCCACACATTGTATCTGCATAGAACCTTTTAAAGAGCAATGTGATTACTCCCACTGCCCTGGTGTTTTCCCATTTCTCTCAATTTTTTTTTCTTATTCAAATTATTATATAGTAGGATACTAAGAAGTGTAAAGGAATAGGGGGACCTTGGAATGCATGTCCACAGATTCCTGCATGTCACTGTTTAGGCTAATAAAGTGGTTAAGGTGGAATATAGGACTCTTTCTAGTTGAAACATAGAATATAAGAGCGGAAAGTTTGTGCTAGAACTTTTAGGACAGTTTAAGTTGTTGCATATCTTTTTAGTCACAATACTGCAGGAAATATGAGGTGGGACTAAAGAGGATACAGGGAGATTTGTGAGGATAATGGGGAGAGTGAATAGGAAGAACCTAGTTTCTTCAGTTCCTTTATAGAGTTAAAGTAGTGGGTAGAAAGATTGGGGAAGAATACCTTCACTCAGTCTGTGTGGGAGCTTGCAAGAGATAGAACCCTCATTCTGTTTGAAAATTAACTGAATGTACTTTTAATGTGTCTCTGGGCAGTGAAATTAATCCTTTTCAGCTGGTATTAACGTGGTAGGTGAAATGGTCTCCGAATCCTCCTCTTAAATCTTTGCATTCTTTCTTAAGTGGTGCCTAGAATTGGATGAGATCCGACAGGTGGAACCAAACTGATAATTAGTGTTCGTCTTTCTTGTTTATATATTCCATTTCTCTATTTAATAAAACCCAGTGTTCCATAATTTTATTAATTGCATTGCCACCTTCATAAACCCAGTTAAAATGTAGTATCTTTAATCTGGTTTAATCTTTCTGACTGAAATATATGATCTCATTTTTCTGCATTGGATTTCATCATTCTTTGTTTGCAATCCTGTTGCTTATATTGAGTGTAGATGAGACTTGATTGGCGACCTTTCCCCTTCATGCAGATGTTCTAATAAAATTATAAAAGTTGACAACCTAGTTAGAAGCCATTTGTCCTCTAATGTCTGATCTGGTTTTGGTTAAAGAAATCAAAAATAACCACTTTGCTCTATTATGTCTCAATAATTATGCAATTTTCTCATTTATTTATTGAATTTAACTTCTATTAAAAGTTGATATGAGCTTCTCTTTTCTGTGATTAAAGCAGTTGTAATTCTGGCATCCCTTTCCAAAATGAAATTTCACTCAATTGTTCATGCTAGTTTTGTGAAGAACTTAACTTTGTCATTGAAGAGGGAGTGCCTCACTGTGGGAGGGGTGGTGAGGAAAGACTGCCACACTCAGAATACCGAAAAAAGCAAGTGAGGAGATTGCTGGGGCTTTGACAAAGATCTTTGTGTCCTCACTAGCGAGGTCCCAGAGGACTGGAGAGTAGCAAATGTTGTGCCATTGTTCAAGAAGGGAAATAGGGATAATCCAGGTAACTACATGCCAGTGAGCCTCACGTCAGTGGTAGGGAAGCTATTGGAGAGGATACTGAGGGATAGGATTTATGCGCATTTGGAATGACATGGCCTGCTAAGGGACAGTCAGCGTGGCTTTGTGTGAGTCAGGTCATGCCTTACAAATCTGATCGACTTTTTTGAGGAGGTGACAAAGGAGCTTGATGAAGACATTATTTACATGGACCTTAGTAAGGCATTTGATAAGGTCCCTCGTGGTAGGTTATTCTGAAGATAAAGATGCATGGGATCCAGGGTGAATTACAAGTCTGGATTCGGAACTGGCTTGCCCATAGAAGACGTTGGAGTGGAGGGCTGTTATTCTAGCTGGAGGTCCGTGCCCAGTGGTGTTTCGCAAGGATCAGTGCTGGGACCTGCGTTGTTTATGTATCAGTGATTTGGACAAACTTGGGTTGTTCTCCCTAGTGCATTGGAGCTGAGGGGAGACTTGATAGAGGTTTTTAAAATTATGAGAGGCATAGATAGGGTAGACACTCAGAATCTTTTCCTCAGGGTAGAAATGTCAAACACCTGAGGACATGTTTTTAAGGTTAGAGGGAGGAAGTTTAAAGGCGATATGAGGGGCAAGTTTTTTTACGCAGAGTGGAGGTGCCTGGAATAGGTTATCAGGGGTAGTAGTGGAAGCAGGCAGTTTGGTGGAGTTTAAGAGGCTTTTAGATGGAGACATGAATATGAAGGGAATGGAGGGATATGGATGATATACAGGAGGAGGACATTTAGTATATATTTGCATCAAGATCGGCACAACATTGTGGGCCGAATGGCCTGTCCAGTGCTGTACTGTTCTATGAATCTCTACCCAAAAGAAATAGTTTGGTCAATTTACTTGACCCATCACAATTGGACAAAAAAGGTAGCTTCCTTTCTCCACAAAATATCTTGGTTGATGTTAGATTGGATTGAATCATGGAGAAATCCTTAATTTACTAACTGGAAACAAATGTGTAAATGAGAGGTCTTGAGAGTGAGTGTTGGTGGAGCTAATGAAAAGATTATTTTAAAGATTAGTGCTTTGAATAAGCTGTTGCCTATAGTAGCAGAAAGAGTCTCACAGAAGCAACTTTTTTGTTTTGATTGAGGTTTCCATCGAATGACAAAGAAAGACTCGCACAATGGCTTTCAAATATGAAAAGGGAGAAATGGGTTCCATCCCAGTACAGTACATCTGCAGTGAACATTTACTCCTGAAAGCTTTGAATGGAGGGTGGGGGACACGATACTTGAAGGCAGATGCTGTACCTACAATTTTTTCTTTCCCGGAGCAGCCTACGGTACGTTGCTCACAATAGTTTGGATTTTCTGCCATATGTACCTACCCCAAAAGCTGGAGTACTTCTACAAATGGATCTGAAATTGCTTCATATGTAGTGCATGGTGCAATTGAACCCTAGCGTGTCAAAGAAGGAGGGACAAATGAAAACCTTAGTGTTTTCTGACCTGATATCTAAGTGAAGCTGTTACCAGTAGAGGTGATTCCTAGGTGGATTAAGAACCTAGGTAATAAGACAGAAAATGTGAATTCAAATCCCACCATAAAATTTGAGAACTTGAAATCTTTGTTTATTAAGGCTGAAATAAAAGATAACTTCTTGCCAGTCAGAGTGACCATGACCGTTTTTAAAAAACCCAACTATATCCATTCTGCCTGTGTTTGTCTTTCACCTCGCCTGTTGATTCTGACTGCTTCCTCGGGTCCCCTCTGGTCTAAGAGCTGACAATAGGTGATGACATTTCCATGATCCCCCATATCCAGAGAATGAATTTCATTTTCAAAAAATCTGGCACAGCCAATAAATGAAATTCAATCTAAAAGGTGTGCAGGAATTTATAACAGACTTAAGATATTATATCAAAAATCATTGCTTTTTTTGAGATGGATTTTTGCCTGTTGTATGAGGGATATTTGTTGGAGAATCAGTACATTTTGATAATCACATGGATTCCAGCAAACTAGAGTGGAAAATTATTTCAATGCCAGGTTAAGCTACTTTGATGCAACAGTGTCCACTGTGAAGTATGATAATCATATTTCTTAAACTAGCCTTCTTGTGGCCTCCCAGATCACTTAAGGCATAACTTTATAAAATGTGTTTAATCTGGAATGCATGAGTTTCTGAAGTAAGGCAACAGATGGAGCCTTAGAAGAGACGGAGTCTCAGAAGAAGAGATAGAACAATGAAGTACTGTAATAGTTTATGCATATTGAGTGGTACCTTCAAGAGTTGAGGTTAACCAAACTCCTTTCTTGTAGGACCCTTGCATCTAATGGTGGGAGCTTTTCATCATATTGCTTTGAGCTCCGTGAAAAATCTGGGCCACAATGTGAGGACTAGTGCAATAGTTCAGAGTTAGTAGAGTACGAGTATGGGTTGGTTTGTTGAAGCTTTGTAATGCCATGGACAAACTCAGTTCCATGAGTTAAACAGAAACACCCATATCTTGCAGCAATCTGATAAAGGAAGGTGAGGAGCAACTTAAAAAGACTTCTTGAAAAGGACACATGAAAAATTCATGTGAATTAAATTTAAGTTTAAATCATTGCTGCAGCACAAGAAGACAGGTGTATAAACCAGTGAAGAATATTAATTCAGGAATAGAATAGAAGGACGAAGCATAGAAAACTTGACCACAAATAATCAAGGGTAATAGAGATTTTAAAAGAGAGAATTAATCAAGAGAGAGTTCAAATGTGAAAACTGGTTCAGATTGAGCTAGCTGTGTTGTATGGTCCTCACATTAAAACTTAGCTATACTGAAAGTTTTCTTATGGCCTGATACACAGATTTGGCTTAATTTTGCTCAGCTATACATTCCATTTCAATTTATACTATCAGCAACTGGAAGGTAGTCAAGAGACACAAGGCCTTTTCACTTCTTGTACATTCAGGCAAATGTGAACTGGATTTCTTCTGTTGCAAAGTTTCTCTAAAATGGGCAGGTTATCTTCCTGATACACAACCCTTTTGCAGAAGAACTGGCTAGATGCGATTTGGGGAGATGACTGACACTCTACTTCTGTATCACATGTGAATATGAAATAGTATTGAGACACTAGAACTTGGTTCAGCAAACACCAGAATTGTCTAACAATGGGATAAACCCGTATCAGTAGTGCTCCTACTGTCATGGTTCATTTACTCTTCTAGGAAAGTCACTTTATTTGTATTTCCCCACACTGGATTAAATACTTGCAAGAACAAAGCACAATTAATATTGTAAGTGTGCTAGTTCATTAGTGTCTTTTGATTCAAAGTTTAATAACTTATAGTCTAATAGAATCACATGAGGTTCAATAAATTAAAATTGTATCATTTGATTTGTCACACTGTAGCCATTGAATATAAATGGATTATATGTACTATATTGTGGCAGCCCGCACACGTGGGACTTGAACCGCCATTGGGAGCTGTGGGCAGACACGCGATAGCGTGTTTGGAACTACCCGCTTGGGGCAGACCCTCCGGGGACAGTCGGACGTCACGTCCGCCCCGCGGGTCGCTGGGGCCCTTGGGATGGGAGATTGAAGCGCGCGATTTGGAATCAGTAAAGGGTTTTTTTTTGAGTTCAGCACTCTCTGCCTCCATGTGTTCCTTTAGTAGCGCTTTGCGTGTGGCTACATTGGTGACCCCGACGTTCCAGACGGCATCTGGAGCCGGTGACTCAGCGACCAGCCATAAGTTTGAGCAACTCGCACAGCGCGGTCTCTCTGAAGCTCCCGACTTTCTGGGCCACTCAGCCCCACATTTGGTTCGAGCAGGCTGAGGCCCAGTTCAATATCAGAGACATTATAGCCGACGCCACGCCGTACTACTACGTGGTCAGCACGCTCGACCAGGACACGGCAGGCCGGATCATCGACTTCCTATGCCAGCCACCAACGGAGGATAGGTACACTAAGCTTAAGGCGCTCCTGATCTGTACCTTCGGACTCTCCCGCCGCGAACGGGCAGCGCGGCTCCTACACATGGACGGTCTGGGCGACCGCATGCCATCTGAGCTCATGAATGATATGCTGGTGCTCATGGACGGCCATAAGCCATACCTTTTATTTGAACAGTTGTTCCTCGAGCAAATGCCAGAGGACATTCGCCTCCTTCTCATGAGTGAGGATTTCAGCGACCCACGCAGGGTCGTGGCTAGAGCAGACATCCTTTGGCAGAGTAAGCAATGTGGAGCAGCCTCCATTGGCCTAGCCATGAGCGCGTGCCCCAAAGCCCAGGCCCCGCAACCGAAGCTGTTGAGACCCACGGGGGAAAAAGACAAAAGTTCGGAACAATGGTGTTTCTATCACCAAAGATGGGGTTCAGGCGCACGCTGCTGCCATCCACCATGTGCTTTTCTGGGAAACGCCGGGGCCAGCTGTCACTAATGGCTACGACAGCTGGCCACTGAGACAGCCTCCTGTACCTCTGGGACCGACACTCCGGGCGGCGCTTCCTGGTAGACACCGGGCCGAAGTCAGTATACTTCCCCCCCCGAACATGGACACTCGTAACGCGGTCCCAGGCCCCGAACTCAACCGCTGCAAATGGCACCAGTATTCGGACATACGGCCCGCAAACTATCTCACTGTGTTTCGGGTCCAGCCATTTCACTTGGACTTCCACGTTGGCAGCGGTGTCACAGCCACTACTAGGGGCAGATTTCCTACGAGCCAACTGCCTCCTGGCCGACCTAAAAGGCCGGTGTTTGATCCACGCGGAGATGTTCCAGACTTTCCACCTCAGAGAAGCCAAGCTACCCGGCCCTCCACCTGGATTCCGTGACCCTCTCGGGTAACGAATTCACCAGGGTGTTGGCGGAATTCCCCTCCGTAGTCACCCCGCAGTTCTCCACGGCCGACCCCAAGCACAGCGTGCAGGACCACATCCCCACACAAGGACCGCCACTGCACACCCGAGCTTGCAGGCTCTCACCCGACAAGCTCCACCTCGCCAAGGAGGAGTTCCGTAAGATGGAAGAGATGGGAATCATACGCCACTCAGACAGCCCATGGGCATCCCCGCTGTACATGGTGCCCAAGTCCGCAGGAGGATGGAGGCCCTGCAGAGACTACAGAAGGCTCAATGACGCCACAACCGCCGACAGATACCCCGTACCCCACATCCAGGACTTCACGGCGAACCTGCATGGAGTGACCATCTTCTCGAAAATCGACCTGGTCAGGGGGATACCATCAGATCCCAGTGTACCCTGACGACGTGCCCAAGACAGCCCTCATCACCCCGTTCGGCTTGTTCAAATTCCTGAGGATGCCTTTCGGTCTCAAGAATGCAGCCCAAACTTTCCAAAGGCTCATGGACTTGGTGGGACGCGGCCTGGATTTCGTTTTCATTTCCTTGGACGATAGCCTGGTGGCCAGCAGTTCACACTAAGAGCACGTGGCACATATGCGCCAGCTCTGCCAATGCCTGAGCGACCACAGACTGGCAATCAATCCGGCGAAGTGCCATTTCGGGCTGACAGAGATCGACTTCTTGGGCCACAGAGTCAACTGACATGGCGCAGTTCCCCTACCGGACAAGGTCCAGGCCATCCGCCAGTTCCCCAAGCCCAGCACGGTCAAGGGCCTGCAGGAGTTCATAGGGATGGTCAACCTCTATCGTTGGTTTGTGCCAGCAGTGGCACGCATCATGAGACCCTTGTTCAGTCTGATGGCCGGCAGGGCCAAAGAGGTGGCATGGGATGCGGAGTCCACGGAGGCGTTCTAGCAGGCCAAGGAGGCGCTGGCAAAGGTGGCCCTCCTAGTGCACCCGAGAGTTGATGTACCCATGGCACTCACAGTCAACGCTTCCGACACTAGTCAGCGGAGTCCTGGAGCAGCTTGTCGAGGGCCAGTGGCGACCACTCGCTTTCTTCAGCCGGCACCTATGGCCACCAGAGGTGAAGTACAGCGCCTTCGACAAAGAGTTGCTAGCGCTCTACCTGGCTGTCCAGCATTTCTGGTACTTCCTTGAGGGAAGGGAGTTCACCTTGTATACGGATCACAAGCCCTTCACCTTCACACTGGCCAAGGTATCGGACCCATGGTTGGCTTGGCAGCAGAGGCACCTGTCCTTTATTTCAGAATTCACCACGGGGAAGAACAACGTCGTCGCCAACACACTGTCTCACCCCTGCCTCCACTCAGCAGGCATATCGTCCTCAGGAATAGACTACGCAACACTGGCAGAAGCACAATGGTTGGATACCGAGATCCCGGCTTACCGCACTGCCGTTTCGGGGCTCCAGTTGGAGGACGTCCCCATCAGCCCGGCAGCGGATCGACTCCTGTGTGACGTGTCTACCGGCAAACCCCGACCCGTGGTACCAGCAGCATGGAGGCGCCGGGTGTTCGACATGCTGCACAACTTGGCCCACCCACCCATCCGGGCGTCCATCAAGCTGGTAGCGGACAGGTTCGTCTGGCACGGTTTGCGCAAACAGGTCGGACACTGGGCCAGGACCTGTGTACACTGCCAGACCGCTGAAGTCCAGCGGCACGTGAAGGCTCCCCTCCAGCAGTTCCAGCCAACGCACAGGAGGTTCCAACACATTCACATGGACATCGTCGGCCCCCTGCCAGTCTCCCGGGGCACCAGGTATATCTTTACCATGGTAGACAGGTTCACCAGATGGCCAGAAGCCATGCCGCTTGCAGACACGTCCACTGAGTCCTGCGCCAGGACGCTCATTGCAAACTGGATCGCCAGGTTCAGCCTCCCAACAGACATCACCTCCGACAGAGGGGCGCAGTTCACTTCTGGTTTGTGGACAGCACTGGCGCAGCTCCTGGGCACCCAGCTGCATCACACCACAGCATACCATCCCCAGTCCAACGGTTTGGTAGAGCGATTCCACCGGCATCTCAAGTCGGCCTTGATGGCGCGCCTCAGGGGCCCCAACTTGACAGATGAGCTTCCCTGGGTCCTACTGGGCATCTGCACAGCCCCCAAGGAGGACCAAGGCACCTCCTCGTGGAATTGGTCTACAGCGCCCCCCTGATGGTCCCGGGCAAGTTCGTACCAGAGGCCCGGAGTTCAGAAGAAACTCCAGCAGCGGTGCTAATGAGGCTGCGGGACAAGGTAGGGACCCTGGCGCCGGTCCCGACCTCCAGGCATAGTCCCACGCCATCCTTCACCCCTAAAGACCTCCGAGTCTGTGAGTATGTTTTTATTCGCAGGGGCATGCACAGGTCACCTCTACAGCGGCCGTACGAGGGACCCTTCAAGGTGATCAGGCACAACGGATCCACATGTGTCGTGGAGGTGGGTGGCCGGGAAGAGACTTTTACAGTGGACCGTCTCAAACCGGCGCACTTGGGCATTGAGCAACCAGTGAGGGTACCTGCACCGTGCCGGCAAGGCCGGCCACCCAGGCAAGCCACACAGACTGCGGGCTCCACTCCCCCGATGGACGTTTCTTGGGGGGGTGGGGGGGTGGGTGATGGTGTGGCGGCCCACACACGCGGAACTCGAACTGCCATCAGCAGCTGTCGGCAGACACGCGGTAGCGCGTTTGGAACTACCCGCTCGGGGTGGACCCTCCAGGGACAGTCGGACGTCACGTCCACCCCGCGGGTCGTGGGGGCCCATGGGATGGGAGATTGAAGCGCGTGATTTGGAATCAGTAAAGGGTTTTTTCTGAGTTCAGCACTCTCTGCCTCCATGTGTTCCTTTAGTAGCGTGTTGCGTGCGGCTACAATATTTTTAAAAATCTCCAAATTGATTGAAAACACAAAGTAGGGAAATAGGACAAGTAGGGCAGCAAATGTGGTAGAGAGTTAACTTTTCCAATCAGTCATTGATAATTGAACTGAAATGTTCAATTATCTCTGCAAATGTTGTCTGGCCAGCTGACTGTTTCCATTATTTTCTACTTATTTCAGTTTTCTAGCATGCTTAGTATTTTACTACTGTAAGTCTTCAAGCTATTCAAGATCCTGCTGTTCTGACTTCTTTCCTTGTGTGGTTGTCCAATAACATGTAATGGTGTCATTCTATGCCATTCCTGACAACATTTTGAAAATAGATACTTTATTCTCCTAATGACAGAGCTAGGAACTGATAACTGATCAAGGTAATTGAATGCATTAGCAATGTCTCTTTGCCTGCTGCTAGGTGTTTTGTAAATCATGTTTATCAGAGAAAGTAAGTTATCTCAAATCAAGAAAATCGATGGTGTTGTTGATAGTGAAGAGGATGGTCTGAGGTTAGAGGATGATAGTGATCAGTTGGTAAGATGGGTAGAGCAAAGGCAGATGCAACTTAACTCTGATAAGTGTGAAATGATGCACTTAAGGTGAACTAATAAGGGTAGGACGTGGACAATGAATGGTGGGGCCCTAGGGAGTATTGAGGAACAGAGCTAACTCAGTGTACAGGTCCAAGGATCCCTGAAGACGGCAGCACAGGTAGATAAGGTGGTAAAGAAGGCATACAGAATACTTGCCTTGCCTGGGCGTGGAATGCAAAAACTGGGAGGTTAAGGTACAATTGTATGAAACATTGGTTATGCTGCAGTTGGAGTACTGTGTAGAGTTATGGTAATTGCACTGGAGAGGGTGCAGAAGAGATTCACCATAATGTCGCCTGGGATGGAACATTTCAGTTAGGAGGAGAGACTGGATAGGCTGAGTTTGTTTTCCTTGGAGCGGAGGAGGCTGAAGGGGGACCTGACAGAGATAAATAGTAAATTTTCCCCATAGCACACGTATCCAAAACTAGAGAGTATATGTTTAGGGAAATGGGTAAGGAGTTTAGAGAAGATCTGAGGGATAACTTTTTTACCCAGAGGATGATGGAATCTGGAATGCATAGCCTGAATGGTGGTGGAGTGGGTACTCTTTATAACATTTTAAGAAGGATCTAGACAAGCATTTGAATTGCCAAGACATAGAAGCCAAGGACCCAGTGCTGGTAAATGGGATTAATATAGATGCTAATGGTGGATAGGTGCTTGATGGACATGGTTGGCTGAAAGGCCTGATTCTTTGTTGTATGACTCTGACTAAGGGAGACATTCTTGTCATATTTAGATATAATGTGACTGCTCCTTAATATATGGTATCTGAACAGATTTCGAAGACATATCTTCCATGTGTTGATTTTTAGAATTCATTCAAGGGAAGTGGGCTTCACAGGCTGAGCCAGTGTTTAATTGCCTGTCCTTAATTGCCCTTGAGAAGGTGGTGGTCAGCTGCTTTTTTTAAACCACTGCAGTCCTTAAGTGTGGGTATACCCACAATGCTGTTAGGGAGAGTGTTCCAGGGTTTTGACCCAGCAACAGTGATGCCAGTTTTCTTCCTTGGTACCAAACATTGTGTTCGTACATTGGAAATTTATGTAGGCGTTAGTTAATTATTGACCACAACTGGTCAATTAATTACTAGCAGAGGTGTGAAACTATTTAAATGTAAGTCATGCACAGTAATATGTGCTAAATGCCTCTCATTCCATAGTTCTGTTTCTCAGAGTTGTGAAAATAATCAAATAGAAAAGTAAAACTGTGCTTGTATGTTGATAGACCTGAGTTTAAAGTTAATGTTAAGCAGTTTGTGATCACAGCTGCAAAAGTAAAAGGGTGGGTCATTTTGAAAGGGTGTCAGAGCTGTAGTTGTGATTAAACTCATTGAATAGGAAAGGATTTTCTGTGCAAACAGTTGATATTTCCAGAGAAGGTCCGAGCACATCAATCTGTACCGAGCTCTTGGGTAGGGGAGAATTGATACATACAGATGTTTAGAAAGAATCTTCTGATAGCTGAAACTGAGCATGATATTGAAAGGAACCTTTGAAGAGATAGTTGTATTACTAGAGTTGATTCCATTTTTGATTATTGTCATGCTAACGTTAGTGTGTCATATTGCATATCTCGGCAGTCACAGATGGAATAAAGCTTGCTGGATCAGGTCTGGGGAATAAACAGGGGCTAGATAACCTCCAAACATTCTCCTTCATTCACTTAGATCATGACTGGTTGGTATTCTTATGTTTGAAATTATATTTTAGATATTTCTAATTCTAAATTATATTGTTTCTCCATGTTCCTTTGAAGGCACTGACTTTTGCTCGCTTGGGTAAAATTACAGGTGGCTTGGTTCAGTTGCCCTGCTTTTGGCTGCCTCCGCAGAGGTGGTGGCTTCAAGGGCACAATCTAGATAAGTAAGCAGAATTCTGAAGGTTGTATTTACATGACATCCCATTTATGGACAATGTGAAAGATTTATTCCTTTTTAGGTAAAGGTAAGATCCCATATAACTATTAGAAAAGTAATAAAGATGTTCTTCTGGTACCCTGGCTAGCATTTCTAAAAACAATAGTGATCACTTTAAAGTGAAAAGCTTGGGAAATCAAAGACATTGCAAAACAGAATTATGGAAATGTACTTTCAGGAGACACTTTGGTACATTCTATCCACGTTATCAGCTAAATAATTCCACCTTCCGGTCAGTGGTCTGCAGCCTTGTAGTTAGAACGCAAAAAGTGCCTACCTAGGTGTACTTGTGCAGAGAGTTTCTGCCTCAGCTATCATCGAGTCAGAGAATTCCGTAGTACTGCAGCTGTTTGAGTCAAAACTAATTTCCACAATCTCGATTAGTGCAAGCTCTACTTCTCTGATGCCTCTCCTAGATAGTCATTCTTCATTTGTGAGCCAAGATGGTGGATGATAGAATCTATTACACTGAGAAGGACATTGTGATTGAACCTGATTCTAATCTTTGAAATCTCCACACAAGGACTTTCCACCAAATTAAATTTGTAATTGGGAAGCCTTGTTTTTTTTTCAATACACTGCACAAATGGCTACACTTCAAAAGGAAAAAAAAAATCAATAGCTATTAAGGTTCATTATGTTCTCAAGTCATAAAAGATGCTGAGAAATAAGTTTTGGGGAATAAAGGAGATGTAATAAACAGAAAGCTCAACGATTCTCCATTACCATCTCCCTGTCGTAAAGGGGTGTGGTCAAATGGTGAAGTGCTTCAAGTGTTACCTAGAGTAAGATAACCTGACACAAAATAGAAGTATATAAAATTGAGAGGCATAGATAGGGTAGATAAAATCTTTTTACCAGGATGGAAATGTCAAATAAAGTTATGTCCTCTAATAACTTGAAGGTAAGGGGGAAGTTTAAAGATTTATGAAGGAAGATTTTTTTCTTACACAGAGTGGTAGGTGCCTGGAACATACTGCCAGGGAAGTGGTGGAAGCAGATACAATATTTATTTAGACAGACACACAAACAAGCAGGAAATGGAAGGATATAGAGCATTGGCAGGCAGGTGGGATTAGTTTAGATTGGTATCGTAGTTGGCGTAGACATTATGGGTCGAAGGGCCTGTTCCTGTGCTGTACTGTTCTATGTAAAATAATAATGAATCTTAGAAGTTCTGGTCCATGGTGTCATATTTTGCCACATCTTGCCCATATCAATTAGGCCATGAAGGTGGTTTTCGTGATTTTCTTTTAAAATATAATTTTAAACACCTAACTATTTTTGAAGAATTTCATTATTACACCAATCATGTGTCAGTGACTCTTGCACTGTAGGTATACTCATGGCACTGTTGCTGACATGATTTTTTTTGAACTAGATTGTGTTATTTATAACTTTGAAATTAAACTTTTGAATTTGAAATTTTTAACAACAGTTTCTAACTCTTCAAAACAAAACTTTCAGCAGAAAAGGAGAGCAGTTGCTCGATCAAATGGAAATAAACGGCAAAAAAAGAGGTTGGAAGCTCAAAGCAATGAAGAAGAACCATTGCAGCAAAAGCAAACTGTTCCAGTTCAATCTCCTGCATTGACCGAGCCGAATGCACTTACCGTCCTAACTCTGCCAACAGAATCAACTTGTTTAACAGAGGCAGCTGCATCAACTTCAGTAACTGAATTTGATAAGGTTATTATATCCTCTGTAGATCCATGTGATGAATCTATATCTGAAACAATCACACCATCTACCACATCTTTACCAAGTGTGGCAGCAAACTCCTTTGGCTCACTACAGATAGCCAAAGATGGACCATCTCAAACTTTACTCGAAGAGCAATCAGTGTTACCATTTGAAAATGTTGCAGCTATTGAAACAGTTCAACTTGCATCAACATTGGCATCAATTGATACTGTAGGAGCTACTGCAATGATGCCATCTGTCGAAACTTTACAGTTTACACCAATGCAGGCATGTGATGAACCAGAATCAACGTTTACATCGATAGAAATTGTACTACCAGCACAAGACCAACAAGACATTGAAACATTGTCATCCTTCCAACAAGAGCCTCCAACACCAGTCCTATCTACCATTGCAACGCCTGCCTTTGAGAATGTAACTGCTTTAGCGGTAGAGTCAACTTCCCAAGTGTTATCGCCCACTAACCTGTCTTCTCAGACATCACATTTACTGACTGCGGCAACTGAGCCTTTGAAATCCGTGTCTGCTTTCGAAACAGTGTTGACCTTACCCTCTACACTCATTGTGCCAATTATGTCAACTCTGCCAGTTGTCCAAAGCCATGCAGCTATACCTCCTGAGCCAATCATTGCAGCAGTAGAAACAGTTATGACCACACAAAGTGATACACAGGAAGTACAGGGTGAACATTCGTACTACAAAAATGACCTCACCATTGAACAACTTGAAGAGATTGTTGCTAGCCTGCAGAAAAAAGTGAAAGTTATACAGCAGCGAGAGAGGAGGAATTCAGCCCGGCTAAAAGCCATGGAAAATCTTGTGAACCAACTGAAAAAGGAAAATGTTATATCAGAGGAGAAGTTGAAAATAATGGAGATGGTAGGTGGAGTTAATTTTAGGCTTATTGAAAGTCCTAAGTAACAGCATACAATGCCATCAAGGTAGATAGAAGTAAATGAGAACTTGGTAAGGTGAAAGAGACTAGTTAACTATCTGCTTTCCTGGCTAGTCTCTCATTTTCCACCCTTTGTAAAAGTTAAGTATGTTTAGAAACTGTCTTCCTAATCGTAACTTACACAAAATCCCATTTGCCCTTCACCCCTGCTCACAGACAAAACATTCCATGGTCTCAGACCCTCCCTATTTCTGTAACTTCCATCAGCGTACAACTCTGAGGCCTCTGCTGTTTTATAGTTCTTGCCACATGGAAATTACCTGTTTTTGTCACCCCCTAGCCATACCACCCACTCTTCCATATTTGTATACCATTCCCTGTCTTATGGCACTTTCCCATGCAACCACAGGAGATGTAATACCTGTCCTTTAACACATTCCCTTCCACCATTCAAGGACCCAAGCAGTCTTTCCAGGTGAAGCAGTGATTCACTTGCACTTCTTCCATTCCAGAGCACTGCATTCAGTGTTCACAATGTAGCCTCCTCTACATTGGTAAAACCAAACACAGATTAGGTTATCATTTGCGGTTCACCCATGTTCATTCTGCAGGAGTGCCTCTGAACTTCTGGCTGTCTCCCACTTTAATTCAACATCTGACTCCCACTTTGACCTTTCTGTCTGTAGCCTCCTGAACTATTACAATGAGGCCCAACACAAGCCTGAAGAACAACACGTGATTCTTCTGCATTTTGCAGCCTTCCAGCCTCGATATCAAATTCTCTAACTTTAGGTAACTCGCACTTTCTTTCTGTTTGTATCAGACTAGCCATTTCTGCCTGTCATTTTGATTATTTTTCCATATTTATAGTCTGTCCTGCTGGGCATGTCTAACATTAGTACAAGAGTGATGGTATTATTCCAATTGTCAGAGGACATATCCTTTCCTATTATATACACATTACACAGACAAAGAAGCATTATCTCATCCTAACTGCTGCTCCTACTGCTACTTTAGCTCATCTGTTTTCACCCTATCAGAGACATTCCCTTTATTCTACCTATCCCTCCCCAACTTTCACCACTATTGTAAAGTAACTTGTTTTCTCTCTTACCCAGCTCTGATGATAGGTCCTGGACCTGATAAGTTAACTGTTACTCTATCCATAGATGCTTCCTAACATGCTGAGTGCTTCCAGCATTTTTTGTTTTTTTTTATTTGCCATCTCATGATTAACAACTGCACTTCAGCTGCCTGGCCTTAAATTCAGGAATGCCATCAGTAAATCTTTTTTTGGTTCTGTTCTTCTTTATAGATTTTCCTTAAAAAATTTACCTCTGCGACCATATGATACTCTTTTAACTTTTGCTCAGTAATACAATTTGGGGCATTGTACCTCATTTTAATGAACATTTATAGAATAGTTGTTTTCATTCCAATAGAGAAATAAAAGTTTTTTTAAAAAAGGAAATGTATCTGAAAATTGCGTTGAAGTCCTGGATTATTGCTATGGGACTTTAATATTCTGTTTTATTTTAGATTCTTGTTGAATTTAATTAAAATAGTTCTTCCTAAATAAGATTGCAGATATTGGAAGCACCCTTGATGGGAAATGTTTAGTGGTGATCCTCCATATGTTGTAATTAAACATTGAGGCTGGGATTTGAATCAAAATTGTGCTAGTATAAAAGGGTACAAGAGATGATGGTACTATCCCAGTTATCAGAGGACATATCCTGCCTATTATATACACATTAATGTAATTTTTGAAGTTTTGGGTTTATCATTCTTGTCTACCTTGGATAGAAAGATATTTCCTTATTTAAATTCAAATGCTTTTTGAGAATATAAGTTGGTGTCAGAGGGGTGGGGGTGCTGGTGGAGGTGAGGGGTCGAGGAAATCATATTCCTGATAGCAAGAACCACTATCCAAAATTTTGAACATTGTCATTGTATTGGTTTTGGATCGACACGTGCTGCTTGATAAAGGCCTTACCTTGAAATGTCATGGGGTAGGTGTCTTAAGGTAAGTTTAAGATAGGTGTGAATGTATTCAAATATTTTTTTCAGGTATGTTTTTGGCCATATTGACTAGTATTCATTTTACACATACCTACTGATTTATAATAGATTTTTGGCTGCCTTTTTTGTCCTCCCAGATTTTCTTTACCATACCAAAGCATTCTTATTTATTGGAGTAAAACTTGAATGTTAGCAGCTGGTTACAACATCACAGTTGACTTTGATCTTATTCTTGCCCGTTTCAGAGATGACGTATTTTTTGATTCTGACTACTTTTGTAAAATCAGTTCTGTGCCTTCTCATGTATAAACAGTTATGATTTCTGCACCTTCCTCTCAACTTGGGTGGTTCAATGCTACTATCTGTTTAGGTATCCTTCATTCTATCCTCCGCCAAAATACATTGCCCTTGGAAGGAGCTTAGATCTTTGAATACTCGTAATCGTATGTCCTAGTACCTTGGTAACTTTCTCATAACATAATGATCAGAATTGTAGATGCTATTAATTACAGACCTCTATGAATGTAGAAACACTTCATTCGCTTTTTTATTGTACCGAATGCAGAGGCTTCAGCACTATATCCACCTGTTTTTCGAAATCATCTTTTTGTTGTGTGCTGCAGAATAATACTTGGCTTGTTGTCACTGTTGAGCATTGTTCCAAACTTTATAATGGTGTACTTTTCTACAATAAGTAACATTTGGCACCTATCAGCCTAACTCTCCAATCTTTTATCGAACAATTTGGGATAGTTGGCCTGCTACCCTGTTGCTACCAGTTTTCCGTCCTCTATTCCAAATCAATGGCTTGTGAACAACAATAGCCTCAACACTCACCCTGACAGAGCTGCTGGTTACTTCTTTACAAGATAATGTGCATCAGAAATAGAGTCTCCTGCTCTGTGGGGCCTCTCTGATTTCAACTATAGTGATCATTCTCCATTGCAAACAGAGGGAATCATGACTTTCTGGTTTAAGAATTTATGTGGAGCACTTAGTTGTTGGGATATTGCATAACAGGCTGGGAAATTTGTATCCTCTGTTTGTAGCACAGAGTGGGGTCTCTGCAGAATGACTTCCTATTCTGAAATAAAAGCACCGCTCTTTGAAATATAATTGTTTTCAGGACTTTCCCCACACATTGATGTGGGCTGCTAGAAGTGCACAATATTCAAGGTTTCCATGTCATGGATTAAAATTGATACTTCCAGCTTTTTAAAAAGCTAATAATATTAGGTTCTAATATAAAAGGCACTCAACAAAATGTACTTGTCTTACACTTGTTGAAGGAATCACAGAATAGCAACTAATGAGAAAGCTGAAAACATGATTCCCAATTTGGATTAATTTTGTGAAGCTAGATATGCCTTCACTTTAACCTTTAATACCCCCACACAGAAATATCTTGTCTTCATTCTCTGCCTCAGAAAGCAAGATTGAGAATGTGAGCATGCACTTTGTTAGTCTGTGCCTAGATTCCCTGTACATCAACCCATGAAAAGACCATTTTAAGAGTGTTAGCATTGTTAACCTGCCGTTTGTGTATCATGATAGTGTAACTCAGTGAATTTTGTTACTTTTTTTGTTCTGCTGTTTATCAAACTGCACAAAACCTGTATGGTTCTGGGAGGGTCTCACAAAATTTACTCTTTAAATTTGGAAAAATTACCAATTTAATAAGCTGTACTTCACAGACTGAAAATTGACAGTTGTCTTAATGGTCATCATAGCTTTAAGAAGTTGTGGTATTTTTGGCTAATCGTTGTTTGTTGTTACAATTTTCAGACCTGCTCACAGACAACTGCTCAGGTGATGAATACCTCCAGTACTGTCACAGTCACTTGTGAAGATAATGGCAATATAATTTACACACTTCAACAGCCACCAATTGAAGAATGTGATCATGTTCTTTGAAGATGTTCAGCTTCAAGAATAATTGCTTACTAATCACTGCAACGGTTATTGTGTGTTTGTTCATGAAAAAATATTTTTTTAAATGAAAGATTAAATTATGTTTTATTTCTACCATTTCTCTGTTATCAGCTTTCCTCAATCCAGTTGCAGTGATGATCTTGACTAGATGGAGTTTAATGTGCATGAATGTTCATAAACTTAAGAAATTTTTGAGTCTTGCGAGGCCCTTGCGCTCTTTATCCTCCTTGTGATCGCTATGTTTATAACAGTTCTGAGAGCTATAATTCTCCAACTTGAAAACTTGTCTCATTCTATGGAAAAACAAGCTATTTATTCTGTTGAATTGCTTGTTCCTACCATTTAAAATTCTGCATAGCTTACTTTGGTTTGCCAGTTTTTTTTCCTTTGCTCTTCGGCTAATGGTCTGGACTTCTTACTGGTGCTCACTCATATGTGAGCCTTAGTGATGAGTATTTTTAACCTGATGGTTACAATTAATTACTTTCACTGAGGGACAGTTTTCCAGGACATGGAAGGTTTGAAGTAGGTAATATAGCTGCATCAGGAAATGATTAGTGTGTTCTTGGATGGAGATGAGATCAAAAAAATCTGTAAGAAGAAGAATGCTCTTTTGCCGTTACTGTCAGCTATGCTTCAGTGGTACCATTCTCAGCCTAGTCAGAAGGTTGTGGATCTGGGTCCCATCCAATAAACTTGAGTATATGTTGACACCCAATGCTGCACTATTGCAGATAGTCTCTTGGGTGTAATGTTAATGCCACCTTCTCAGATGCAGGTAAAACATTAGATGGCACTTTTTGAAATAGAGCTGAGGATTTCTTCCTGGCATCCTGGATAATTTTTATCCAAAATGTGGAACATTGTGTTCAAGTTATTTAAGATGATTCCTAGATTACACAAATTATACTGCCAAAACAAAGCACTAAATTGACTGTAAAATACTGAAGATCATTGTGCATTTGTGAGACATTTGTGGCTATGTTTGCTCCAGACTGTTAATATTTTATATCTAACTAAGGAGAGTTAAATATCTCAGAATCAAAATCAGAATCATATTTATTACAATTCAGGCAGGTTGCTACAGTAATTCGTAGGGTGGGGAGGTGAAGAGAATTATTCTGAATGGTATTCAGTCCTTTCCTTAGAAAGGCAAGAATAAGCTTGACTATAGAGCTCCCCAGTTGATGAATAGTCATCATTTTCACTGTTCAGATTATCACATACTTGCACCTGAAGCAATAGCAGGAACAGTAGGAGAGGAAGTAATTGAGAACATGAAAGAAATCATGTTATCTGGAAGCTATTAGGCAAAGCATTCCAGCACAAAATAAATGCAGAAACATGTGTTATATTATAATGTAAGCATTTGGATATTTAATGATTTCACTAAATCTTGTGAGGTAAGAAATGGTATTTCAATCAGTCTTGACTGAATTGTCTTCTGAGTCGGAAGATCAAAGTACGGACAGAATTCTGTTTTGATGGAAGAGCTGTCTTTCAGGTGCATCATTAAACTAGGACTCTGACTGACTTTGATTGCGAACTTTGACAAGTCCCATGGTATTACTTTGAAGAGCAGCAGGGGGTTTATCACTGATGTTCTGTCCAATGTTTAGTCTTCACATAATTTAAGAAAATACAACTGATCATTTTCACACCATTTGTGTGATTTTGCTGTGTATTTTGCAGTGTACTGCTGTCGCAAAACAACAAATTTCACATCATCTGTCAGTGATAATAAATTTCATTCTGATTCTGATTCTGAATTACCTGCCTTGTTTCCCACTTTGCAACAGTGACTGCTTTGAAAACACTGCATTGGATGTAAAGTACTTTATGACGTCCTGAGGTTCAAATGTGCTATAAAAATGTGTGGTGCCTTCTTTTCGCGTATTCATAACTGAATCCAACTTTGTGGCAATTCATATCTTCCCACAATGGCACTATCTTCACATTCAGAGGGAGGAAAAAAAGTCCCATCTAAGGAATTAATTTGTTTTTAGTAAATATCATGTCCAACCTGAATAAGAGAGCATTAAGATTCTATGTCCTTAAACAGCTGTATTGAATTAACAACATTTTGTTAAGAAATATTTATATAATTAATGCCTTCCGATATTCCAAAGCTCTTTACAGCCAGCATACAGTGAATTTAAATGATTTGTTGCTTTTAAAGTAAACACATTGTATACTATGTGTTTTGCATTGGTTTTCAATGTTTTTCTTGATGACTTGTGCTTTGCTCCCTACATTTTGGCTGTCAAATTTTTAGATGATTGGCCAAAGTGACAATTTTGTTCAGCTGCTTTTACTAGGCTGCATTCTTAAAAAAAAACAATGTTGGGTTGAGTTTCCCATATTTGATGGCTACTTGTTCACTTTGGAATTGCTAGTGTTAACTAACATTTTCTTAAAATATGGAAAGGGGAGCTTTAATTAGGGTAATACTAGGAAAATGAGGACAGTGTGCCTGCACAGAGTTTGAGGCAGGACTGCCACCTCTCAGGGCATTAAAATTGTACAATTTGTTGGCTTCCAAAAGCAGAGTAACTCATTTAAACAAATCTGTAATTGCTGCATCCTAAACGGTGCACAGCATGGTAATATTGCATTTACAGTTTCAGATGTATTTAAGCTTGTGTTAAAGGACATGATTTTTATTGAGTTTTGATTCTGCATTTATAACATCAGTATTTTGGAATTTTAACAAATGCCAATGTCATTCTGCAATTCATCTGAGCAAAATTGCTTAATTGCCAATGTAAAAAAAAGTGTAGCTTTTTCTAAGACATGGGATTTAGGATTGGTGCTAGCATCCTGGGCAATTGACAGATTACAATAGTTTTTAGTGTTTCAAAAGTGATGTGCAACTGAAATGTAAAAGAAAAACTGAAAATATTGGAAATCTGAAATACTGGAGACACTTAGTGGGTCAAAAATGGCAGTGGAGAGAGAATCGGGGTAATGTTTTAAGTCAATGATATCTCATTGGAGTTGCAGCTGTTCCAGAAGTGATATAGTTTCCAAACTGCACTTTATCATAATAATTGCCTTGTTCTAAACCTTTCCTCAGCCACCAAATGGGATTCTAAATTTGCCATCACTGCAAACTTGTGATTCAAGTTTATTTTTGAATACCTTTTATACTTATTGAATTTTAAGTGGAGCCTGTAACTTCGTTTAGACAGTAAATTACACACAATTCCACCTTTGGACAAGTTAAACCTTATCAGTATTGGCCTTGTTGTTGTTCTCAGTAAGCCTCGTAACCAAGTGCGATTGCAGGGATGTGAAAACTGCGAAAGGCTGAAGGAGATGATTTATCCTCGCTCTCTCTCCTGATTCTATCGCTGCAGGCAGAGGTGTGAAACTTGAACAGGCAGGAAAATGGAAGGTGAGTACGGGCCATCATCACTTCTCCTTGGTGTGAAAAAGCAGAGTTTGCTGGCAGCCTAAGTTCTCTTGCCTTGCATGGATAAAGTTTGGCTGCACTGGCGTGCGGGTGAGCAAAGCCTGCGAGGTGGACGGGCTGGGGGGGCGGGGGGGGTGGAAGATAGGTCCATGGGAGTGCGTTTGCAAAAACAAAAAATCCTGCCATGCTGGCTTTTCCTTGTGGGGAGCCTGGCGATAATTGCACCAGAGCCCTGTTGGTATTACAGCCGGGCCACGCCTGCAGGGCCAGCTCTTGGAATGGAGTCGGAGTAGCGAGGGAAAGGTCGGTGCCAACCGAGCCACGCAGAGAACCGGCACCACCGGGCGATGCCACCGCGGTACCACGTGCCCGCCGGGTGGGGGGGCGGTGAGGGGTGAGTCACGTGGTGCGGGCGGGCGGTGCGTGTTTATTTAGAGGCCCTGGCAGCGGGCTCCAGCACCTCACCGCCAGCGAACGGACACCTGCGGCCGCCCCCGGGGGTGGGCAGGGACCGCCAGCGCGCCCCGCTAACGGCGCCGACTAGTCCGAGGTAATCAAGCGGCCGACGGCACTAGCGTGTGCGGCGGGTGAGGAGAAAGAAGGGGGTGGGTGGGGGCGCAGGAGTGACCACCCACCACCCCCCCCCCCTCCTCCGCGCCAGCACGGAGAACCAGGCGGGCAGGCTGCGCCGCCACTCGAGGCCGAGGCGCCTTTTGTTCGGTGGTGGAGGCGTGGGCCTCGGCTGCGCGCACCCCCTCCCACCTCCCGGGCTGCCCCCAAACCGCTGGAGTGAGAGGAACAGGCGAGGTGAGCCGGTGAGGAGGGCCCAGCCCCCCCGACAGCGGGGCTGCGCTTGGCCCGGCCCAGCCCCAGCCCCAGCCGCGGGCGGGCGGGGAGAGAAGGGCCCCGGCCCGACCGCCTCCCACAATGGAGAGCAATCACATGCTCGGCTGCGCCCAGCGGTTCGCTCCCATTGTCTGCGAGTTTCACAGATTTTTTATATATCCTTGAACGATCTGCCCTGGCGGCCGTTCCTAAACCAAACCCCCTCAACCCTCCTCTCTCTACCAGCCAAGCATCACGAACAAAATCCCGCTGCAGAGAATCGGTCCATGTGAAGTTGGCCGCCGTGAAACAGCGCGCTGATCTCCCCTATTTGTTCCTCCCCGGCCCCTCTGCCGCTTTATTGAATATAATGGGAGTTGTTGCTGCTTCCCTTCCAGGATGTCCTTGCCGAGCCGAGTGTGGAGAGGACGCCTGACCCTCGGCGATGGCTGACGGCGGCCAGGAGCTGCCGGGCTTCTCCCACCCCCCTTTCTGCTCCATGGCCGTGCACTGATTGAGGCGTTGCTGCGAACTGCAAGCTGCCAACGGATTGCAAGCGCATACCTCTGGTAGTATATCCACACATACACGCTTCGCCATGGACGGAACAGAAACTGATGCCATCGCCCCCAGCCGTCTTCGCCGGCTTGAAGACAATGACGTGATGAAGTCTCCTCCATCCTGCCTCAAGTCTGGGAACGTCAAGGTCTATCTGAAAAAGTGGAGCATCTGGGACAAATTTTACAACTTGGGCACCGAGATGAGAATGTCCAAAAGGGGAAGGTTTATGTTTCCATACTGTGAATATTCCGTCTCTGGGCTGGATCCCGAGAAAAACTACATCATGGCAATGGACATCTCTCCAGGGACCAACTATCGCTATAGGTACAATGGATGCAAATGCAGATAATGGAAAGCAAACCCCACATGTGATGGGGAGGCTTTATTTCCATCCAAATGGCAGTGTTTCTGGAAGAGAGTGGATGGTTAAGCCATTGTCTTTTGCCAAACTCAGATTAACCAATTGCCCTACTGCAGAAGAAGGCAATGCAATCCTTCATTCAATGCATCGATATATCCCCCAATTGCACATTATTGTGGCTGATGGAATCATTGAGAAGCTAAACCTGAATGATTCCCCGTGTCTACACATTTGTCTTTCAACAAACTGAGTTCTTTGCTGTGACAAAGTATGAAAATAAATTTATCAGGCAGCTAAACACTTCTATAATCCCTATGGCACTGCACTGCGTGACATAAAGACCTCCAAACAGGTAAATGATCGGCTATAGACTTTTGGTGGAGAATGTTTTTTTAAACTGTGTGACCAAGGGCCTTGCTAATGGAAGCCCAACAAACTTAGTCAAGCTTGTATTCATCAAAGGGCATTTAGCTTTCAGTAATTGGCCTTAATAATATTTAAAAGTCTCGGCACTTGCTCTCAATGATTTAAACCATCCTGATTCACAACTGCAAGGCAAATTCTTGGCAGGTGCCGGTGAAATTATACAAATTAAAGAATGCAGACGCCACAGAGTTTCTGCACGTTTCTGGCAGTGCTGTATATCAAAATGTTTATGATGCAGTGTATCTGATGTGATTAAAGGAATTGGCGCATAATAGTGTTATCTGCAATTGTCGGTGCATTCATTGGACCTACACTTTTGGTTACTAGAAAATAATACAGAAAATTTCTTGGTACCCAAAGTTTCATTTTTTTTAAACTAATCAAATTTTAAATTTGCATTAAGAACCATTTTACATTCATCGAAGGGCTAGACAAGACTTTTCCCACATCTAGCATATTTTTTCCAAGTTGCCATTCATTTGTCCAAGCCAGTTCAGCAACTAGTGCTCAGTGTAATCACAAAACTCCTCCTGCCCTGGTATGTTCTCCAGTTTTGCCAAATTAAGTGCGAGTTTAAAAGTATTTTTAGCCACTCATCGTCGGGTCAGGCTGGGCCTCTTGTCAAAGCAGCTCAGTATTTCAGGAACATGGCATATTTATTATCTCAGTTGCTAACCTCCTCCTGAAATGCTCCACATTTGCCCTTCCATCTGCTCTGCCCCAAAGCAAGGAGCTTGTGGAGTTGGTCATTAAGATTGTTTCATTGCTTTATGCCACATCTTTCCCTTCCATAAGAAGGTTTACCTCTGTCTTAACCCTTCAACTTACATTTTTTTTGTTTCTCTCCCATGGTGCTTGCCCATTATTTTGACCACATAGGACTAGTGAGAGTAGGACTAGGCAAATGGGAATTGCTGAATTTCTACAGCTATTTCACTTTCTTGCTGTCCCTGATATCCTCGTGAGTCCCTTCGTGACAGAACTCTTGATAACAGGCATGAATATAGTAAACAACTGAAGACCATGGCCAGAAATTTACAACCCTCTGAATGAAGACACTTCTCATCATCTCAGCTTAAATTGACCAACCTGTGATTCTGAGATATAATCACTGCTTCTAGACTTGCCTGCCTGGAGAAAGTAGGAATTTTATAGTTCAGTGAAATTGATTATTCTTCCAAATGTTGATGAATATGGACCATTGTTTCCTCACGAGCAACTCCTCACTCAGTCAACTTCGTTGTACACTCTTAAGGCAAGTACAGTAAAATCTGATAATCTGCTCTCCAGTCTTTCGGATATCATGATGGTTCACCATCTGGCTTGCCTGGTTCTGTTTTCCACACTCCTTTAAACCTACTGGGGCTGTTTCCTGTGCTCCCTTTAAATTCACCTGGTTCACTGGAAAGGTTATTTCTTTCCAGACTGTTATTTCTTTCCAAACTGTTTTTCTTTTTTAAAAAAAAATTAAAAGTGTATTAATAGAATTAATATCCATTAGTCCTGGTGCCAGATTATTAGAGTTTGACTGTATGCCTTCCTTGGGCAAAACACAACCGGACTCATTAAACCATCATATAAATTGCAGCATCTTTTCTACTCTTTACTCCAATCCCTTTCAGCAAAAGGTAGTGATTACATTGCTAGGCCAGCAGCCAGAATTCTGGGTCATTTATCTAGAGATGAGAATTGGAATCCACCATGGGCAACTGGAATGAAATTGAAGTAACTTTGTAATTTTTTTTAACAGTAAGTGGTGGTAATCGTATCTGTGGTACCACCAGATTTTCATAAAATCCCATCTGCCCCTTCAGGAAAAAAAATCTGACATGTTTGCTTGATTTGGGGTTTGAGACGCTAGATGCACAATGGGAGTGTCCCTTAACAGCCTCTTAACAGGTGCCATTAGGGAGGGCAATAAATGCCAAGTTGCCAGCACAACATTGTGAATCCTCTCAAAATGTTGTGTTTATGTTTTTTGCACCAAAATGGATAATTTCACACATGCCCTAATTAAACTCTGCTATCTTGCTCAATCAGTCTGTATCCCTTTGTTTCTTGTGCTTGACTGCCTTTGCAGTACACATGGATGCCTTGTCCTTGGGTTCCCTCATTGAAGTTATCCATACACATTCTATATAGCTGAACCCTTGGCACTGATCCTTGCTGCATTAGACTATTTAAAGCCCTGCTATCCTATTTATATTACTGTCTTGCAGCAAATAACAAGTCTTTAATCTATATACCAATATATTTAAAAAAAATCCTAAACTTGTTTAATAGTTTCATGTGGCATCTTATCAGATGCCTTTTGCAAATCCAGATATACTATATCCTTTGGTTTTCCCCCTTATTTTCCAGTTAAGTGCACCTCCAATAGACTGTTCCTGTTAAAACACTATTTTCTTTTAATAATACTGTGCCTATGCTTGCTGTTTCTTTCATATCTATTGGGGAATAAATCTACGAGGGATTTTTAAGAACTGATGTCAGTTGACTAGCATATTGTTCTGTTTACTCTCTCCCTGTCTTGAATTTTTACATTTACAAACAAATTCCCTTTCCCTGTGCCTGAGTTAGCTGAGATTGTAAAAGGTTTCCTTTCCCTTGCTAACTGCCTCTTAGTTTCAAATTTGCCTTCTTCAGCACATTCAAATCACCTATCCATCTACAGCTTGTTTTTTTTCTTAATTCATGAAAGTGGAGGTGCCCTCTCCCAAATCTGTTTCCCATCTTTCTTGCATTATTTGATTTGGGGTCACTTTGGATTCTGAGAGTCATGGATTACAGCAAAATGCCTATAATCTGGAACACTCAGGACTTTGGTGCTGACTGGCAGATTTTCCAGACTACTGGATGTAATTCCTATCAATAACAGAGTTTAAATTCATTTGTTTAAAGGATGATGTTACCAGTATTACAATAAACTTTCTATTGAGCCAGTGAGTTTTGAGGGTGTGTGGGGAACTGGGGCTCCAGTGAGTGCAGGCAACGTTGCCTATGAGCCAGATACTGAACCATTGGGATGTCTGAATAATCGGATAGGGATTACAGGAGTTTTATGGTACCTTGTATGTAACGACCAAGTTGCTAGGAAGGAATGGGCCATTTAATTCCTCAGCTTGATCAGCATTCGGGAAGATTATGGCTGCTCCTGTACCTCAGCCTGGCCACTTCCTGTATTCCTTGATTCCTTTCTGCCCAAAAATCTGTCATAGTTAATCTTGTCAAAGCTTGAATATTTAAGTGTCTGGGTAGACAGTTCCAAAGATTTTTAATCATCTCAGTAAAGGCCCTGTCTCCTCAGGATTTCTGAGCTGTTTCGACTGGGTTAACCACCCCATCTTCCACCAATACCACTTTTTTTTTCTGCTGAGTGGACTGTCTGTGTCTGATAAACATCTGCACTGGGTTACTGAGACACAAGAGATTGCAGATGCAGGAATCTGGAGCAGTCTCGTGTCATTATAAAGCCATCTCCCCTTTACACTCTTGTCCCTGGTGCAGGGTCTCGACCCAAAAATGTCGACCATCCCTTTGCCTCCACAGATGCTGCCTGACCTACTGAGTTCCTTCAGCAATATGTTTTTTGCACCTGCTTACCTCTGGACTCTTTTCTCCAGGGCCCAGGAAATCTCTGGAAGGTAGATGTGGGTGTTCTGATTTTTTTTCACTTCATTCAGTCCCTTGGCAAAGACATATGAAGGCAAAACATAATTTTCCATCCATTTGGTGAAAATGCCCTGTTCTAACCTCACCTTTGACCCCTTCACTGCCTATCAGACTGGGTAAGCTGGAAGTTCTTCCATTTCAACGTTTGGGGTAGATTAAACCTGTTATCCTTGGCCCTCACTGCAAGTTGTTCCCTAGTTACCAATTCCATTCCTCTTCTTGGTAACTGTCTTAAACTGAACTAAACTGTTGACAATTTGGGGCTCTTGTTTGGCAGTAAGAAGACTTTAGATTCTGTAACCTCTTTCTTAAAGACCATAAGCATGTCTGTTCCCCTGTTTTAGCCCATCTACTTTGCTATCTCCTTGCTTCATTGTTCCAGTGCTATCCTAACCTCCATCTTCTACAAACCTATCCAAAACTATATTCCTACTTGCATTGTCCCTATCATCTATCATTAGTGCTCACTAAACTACACTGTTTGCCAGTTTTGCAAGTCCTCCATTTTAACATTTTCATCCTTGTGTTTAAATTTCCCCACAACTTTGACTGATCCATCTCTGCAAACCACTCCAGCCAAACCTAAGAACACTGCTTCATTTTTTTTACTTTGGAGGAATGGCACAGAATGTTAGCCTTCATCTCAAGGGAGCTGGATTATGTGTATCCTATCCTCTATTTTTTGCCCCAGTCATTAGTGATCTATTCAGCCATATAGGCCTAGGGGCAGATTTGCCCCTCTAAACCCCTTAGCCTGTCATTTTCATAAGGCTTGTTAAAACATACCCCTGTCCAACCTATTGGTCACCTATAATAATATTATAGGTGATATCCCTCCTTTGAGGTGGGGGAGAAAGGTCACTGGTTTATTGCACTCCTGTGACCACTTTGGGACGAGGATTCTGTTAATGGCTGGCTTTAAGCATGGTGTGAAAAGCAAGTTCTTGGGGAAGCTCAAAGGACTTAGAAATGGAGTGTTGAACTAATCTGCTGTGTAGTTTTAATAAGTTGACTTTCATAGCTAACGAGTAGGTCATGCATCCCTTAAGGACTATTATGCCTTTCAGTTAGATCATTTGTGCATTCATTTACCTCAGTTCCATAACTTTAATACTCTTGCTGGTATTAATGTTCTGAAATCTTGGGATGACCCACAGGTTTCAGAGCGAGTGTCCTGGATTTCCACTATCCCTGTCTGAAATGGTTCCTTGTATCTCTAGACCTGCAGGCTTAATAAATGTTTGTTTTGAAGTTTTGTTACGTTATTCCAACTGTTGAGTAATTCGAGATGGGATGTGTTTCGGATGCAGACCGAGAGGCATAAAATATAATGTCTTTTTGTTTTTTATTTAAAAAAGTCCCTATGTGGTTTAATCCAGCCACCAAAAATTAATCATCTGACAAATTATGCCTGAAGTTGTCTATTCTTTTATCTCTACCCACTCACTGAACTGTCCAAAATGAGTAAATGTTTTGTCTGATTCTATGCTGGTATAAGAAAGCCATGTGAATGCTTAAAAGAGAAGTCTATTTATGACTCACTTTAATTATCACCCTTTCTAGTGAGGATTTATCTCATGAGGAACTGTTTACTTAAAGTTGGAACAGCTAAAATCTATAATTGAGTAATGGAAAAACCCTATGAATGGAATTTTGATGAGACCTTTTCTTGTTAGTGGAACTGCTGCCTTGCTGTGCCAGTGATCCGGGTTCAGTCATGACTTGTGCTATCTGTATGGAATTTGCACATTCTCCTTGTGAATCTGTGGGATTCCTCTGGGTCCTCCATTTTCCTCCCATAGTCCAATGACATGGGCTGGTAGGTAAATTAGTCACAGTAAATTGTCCCTAGTGTGTAGGTGAGTAGTACAATCTGGGGGGAGTTAATAGGAAGGTGGGGGGAATAAAATGGGATTAGTGTATATGGGTACTTGATGGTCATCATGGACTTGATGGGTCCAGTAGCCTGTTTCTGTGCCTATGACTCTTAGTAATTGAGGTTGTCCTCTGCTTCTCAATTTTCCCTGGGCTCTCTTCTGAAGATATTGATTATTTTGGTCCTATAGAACCACATACTCTAACAGTCTTGATGTGCATTTCTCAAATAGCTGCTGCTGTAATTCTTGATTATGAGACTGGATTAAGAATAAATTGGGGGTAGGTGGGGATGGCAGTAGGTATTTTCCCCAAACCTAGTCCTACCCTCTTGGACATCCGATGGAGTGTTTCCAGGAAGAGTTGCTGGTTATCAGTCATAAACCTTGTGTATTTCTCTACACAACGCCTCTCAAAGAAAAACTTCAGGCTATGAGCAGTATGATGTTTTTATCACACCAGCTGCAAACTATATAATGGTGTGCAGATTATTCCTTTCTAAGCAGGGTTAGGAGAGAAGTGGGTTTTAAGAAGTTATTAAAATTTTGGCATTCATTTGTGATCTGGGAAAAAAGCTGGTTTTTCTTTGCTCCATGTTTCTTGTTTTTGTTTTGAAATGGAAGGAAGAAACTAAGGAAGAAAGATTAATTTTAAGAACTGAATTCGTGGTCACTTACAAGTTACTCAACTGGAGAATAAAGAATAGTCAACTGGGGAAAAGCACTGACCTTAGAGATCTTCTTTGTCATTCTGGGGGGTTTTCTTGAGTTGTTCTTGGGTTTGTGAAAAATTCTTCCTATCTATCCTATAGGAAACTTTTGAGAATGGCCTCTCGTACAGGTTTTTCTTGTTTTATTTTAGAAACTACCTAATTATTGTTACTTTTCAAACCATGGCTGAAATCGGGGAATTCCTGTCTGGAAAGTTGACTGGTAACCAAGTGCATGGATGTTCCAGTACGGTACGTGATTGATTCCAGTTTCTCCCTATGAAGCACTGAACTTTTGTCCATTATATGTCCACAGGATGGTGCAAATAGCCGAAGGCCTCGGAAGCGATGTGAAAAGAAGCCCTTCTTCAATGTAGTAAAAATACACAGTACCACAAATGATCAAGAGTCTGAGCAGAAACTGAAGGCAATTATTCCCTTAAAGGATGGTGCAGGAAAAATCCAGGAATGTACAAATAATCAAGAACCTTTGAAACGAATGAGAAGAATTACACCTGTAGAAAATGTATTGCAAATAAAACAGTCATTCAGTTTTGAAGGTCAGTAATAGAAATTTGTTTTTATGTTCACAGAATACTCTTGCACGTCTGACTGTTGAGTTCCCTGAATGCATTTTTTAGATTCTCAAATCTGGGTATTGCAATTCATTTTTCATACTGTGCACTTTTCTCCACTCATTTAAGTTTCTTCCTCATTGGGGCAAGGTTTCACTAGTACCTGATACCATGCTGTACCTTGCTCAAGTGACTATTTTGCAGGTCTTTTCTAAATCGTTGCCACTGGGGTTAATTATACAGGCAGTGCCATTACAATTGATTGACCTTTTTTTCTTGCATTTTTGCTGTTTTTTCTGAATCCAATAGAACATTGGACATTGAGCCTAGAATTTAACTCATCACCCTTTATGTGGAAATATTTCTTTGAAAAATGTTCCAGGCTTAAGTTATCACCTGTAAGGTTAAAAGTAAATACTGCTTTTTGAAAATATTTTTTATTACATGTTACTTGGGTTTCATATAATTCACGTACAGTCAGTTTAAAATAATAAAACATCTTTTGTATTCAATTCGATACTGGAATTCAGTTTGTATAACCTAATTAGTGCCTCAATTATGGATTTTAAAAGGATGCTTCATCAAAGGGAATGACTTGGAAAAGGGATGTATCACTTCTGTCAGATGTGGCCTAGAGCAATTATAGCACCATGTTTTTATGAAAATGCATTGGTCAGCTAGAAATAAGAAGCTGTAGAATATCATTTCTTGTTGATAACAAAGTTGGCTGTTAACAAGCATCCCATGAAATTTAATCCCATTTCATTATTTCTTGTTACCACATTGAATCAGCTGACAGCAGTAGATTCACATACTAGAAGTTCTTTGAATCCCTTGGGTTGTAATGATTATGATTGTGAGTAAGAAACTTCTGTACTAATGCTGCTTTTAACTGATTTCTCCTTTTTAAGGGCTTTGCCTCATAGGACACTGTCAAATAGGGACAAGGTGGAAGTAAGTAGCATGAACTAATGGGGACACAAACTAGATGGGGTGAGTTGGGGAGTGGAGGTGGTCAGTAGGTACATCAACAGCAGAGAGGCATCTGGATGGGACTGTTGCAGGATCGTAAGATAACACTTGGGAGAAAAGTGATTGTCTAGCATACCGAAGTGCAAACTTGAAAAATAAAGTGAGGAATGTTTCCTTGAAATACCTGAGAAATTTGAAGGCCCACTTAGAAGCTTAATTCATGGATTGCTTTTAATACCTAACTTCAAAACTCTCCAACAGGTCCTCCGGACAGGATAGCAGAGATTGAAAAACTTGAACAGAAACTACGGGAAGAGCTGAGATGGAATGGATCGCATGAAATACTGCATCCAGTGCTACAGAAATGTTAGTACACTTTGTTTTGCTGTTTTACGTACACATGATCCTTTTGTTAAAAGTTCCCTTACCCTTTTGATCCTTTTAACTTCTGCGGGTGGGCAAAAAGGCACAGAGAGGGAGAGAAGTCTTAAACATTCCACTTAAGCATCACATTATCGGGTTTTTTTTGGCTGCTGAGTGCATTTTACATGTCTATGTGTGGTAAAGCCAATAATTGGCATTTAAAGCTGCAGGAAGATGTCATGCTGGTGGAATGAGGAGTGTTTTTCTGAACTGGAGCAGAGTAGAAGGCACTTTGTGTGACTGCACTATGGCTGATATGGTAATGCTTATTGCAGATATCAGATACTGAAACTGAAAATCAAAAAAAGACTGCAGTTGCTGGAAATCTGGAATAAAACCCGAGAAACTGCTGGAAGACACTCAGCAGGTCAGGCAGCATTTGTGGAAAGAGAAATGGTTAACGTTTCAGGTCTGGAATCATTTATCAAAAATATTAGGAATAACAATGGCCCTAGTATCATCCCCTGGGGTACTCTGTTGTTGACTTCTCTCCAGTCCAAAATAAAACATTTCACTCTTCCTGTTGCTACAGACCCTTCTAGACATAGACTTTTAATCAAGATTGAAGCCAATATGTGGCACCTAATCAAGTGCCTTTTGGAAATCCACATGTATCACATCAGCTGTGTTTTCCTCATTACTCCTCTGTTATTTCTGAAAATGAATTTCACACATGAAAATCTCAGCATAAACTTCAGAACCTAAAAGAATCAGGCTGTACACTTGTAATTGTGTCTGCATGGATTTTTGTAAGGCATTTGATGAGGTCCCTCATGGTTGGTTGATCCAAAAGTATTAGGGATTGCATGGGATCCACAGTGACTGGTTAGTTTGGATTCAGAACTGGCTTGCCCATAGAAGGGTAGGGTGGAAGGGTGTTCCTCTGGCTGGAGGTCTGTGACCGGGGATAGGTGCTAGGGCCTCTGTTGTTTGTGACTAAATGTAAATGACTTGGTATGAAATGTAGATGGGGTTGGTTAGTAAGTTTGCAGATGACACCAAGGTTGGTGGAGTTGTGGACAGCGCAGAGGGTTTCAAAGGATACAGCAGAATATAGATCAGTTATAGAAGAGGTTTACCAGGATGCTGCCTGGATTAGAGGTATGAGCTATAAGGAGAGTGTGGACAAACTTGGGTGTTGTCTCTGGAGTGCAGATGCCTGAGGGGAGATTTGGTGGAAATTTATAAAATTATGAGTAGGGTAGGACAGAATCTTTTCCAGGTAGAAATATCAAGTACCAGAGCACATGCATTTAAAGTGAGAGGGGGAAAGTTTAAGGAGATGTGCAGGCAAGTTTTTTTTTACATGGAGAGTGGTAGATGTGTCTGAAATGAGCTGCCAGGGGTGATAGCGGAAGCAGGTAAGATAGCACCATTTAAAAGGCTTTATGATAGACGCATGGAAATGGAGGGATATGGATCATATACAGGCAGAAAAGATTTAGTTTAATTCAGCATCATGTTTGGCACAGATGTTGTGGGCTGAAGGGCCTGTTGTGCTGTACTGTTCTATATCCACCTCTCTTACAGACCTTTTCCCACTCGCATGCCTATAGAATATTTCTTTGTTTATTTGCTGCCAGTATTCTCTCTCGTTGTTTCTGTAATCAGCTTGGTTCTCGGTTTTTGTTAATAATCTGACTTCTGCTCGTATGTTCTTCTGTTAGTGGTTAAGGAACAAAGTTTGTAACTGGGACAGAAGATGTTAGCTTTGGTCTTCTAATCTTTTAATTGGTTGAAATTGCTAACAATGATGCAATGAATGAAACTAGTCTTTAGGGACCTGAGTGCATCCAACCAATGACTTTTTAAGCCCTAGGGAATAAACACAGTATCAAGAAAGAGAATGAATTAGACAGGTGAACGAAAAATGAAATTTGCTACGGGTTTGAGGAAGTGAAAGAAAGGAACAGATACTGAAAATGAATTCCACAGTTGTAACGTTTCAGCATTAAGGAATTAGGCTCAACACTTGTAATTTTACTCATGGGTTGTGGTCAATATTTAATGCCTTCTCTATTTGCCCTTCAGAAGGTGGTTTTGGGCTGCCTCTCTGAACTGCTGCAGCCCTCATGACGAAGTTTCTCCCTCAGCACCATTAGATGAGTTGTTCCCAGGATTTTAAGTACAGCAACATCTATTTCCAAGAGTGTGATTTGATGCTCTTCAATGCCCCCCTCCCCTTTTACTCAGGAAGGTGAAGTTATAGGTTTGAAATATGCTGTTGAAAATGCCTTGGTGACTTGCTATTGAATCCTTTTACTCCAGAGACAGTATTTTCCAAAGATTAATGAGCAATCATTGACAATTACATGTCATTAAAAGGATACTATACATTTATAATTATCTTTGAGTTTAATGGCCAAATATAGTGAGTTAACAGAAAATATGAGACGTGGAGAATGATACTTTTCTTACAACAACAGCTCAGCACTTTTCTCCACACAGCCCAACTTCCATGTTTCCTTCAGCCACTTGTACTCTCTGGCAAAGTGTCCAGTGGTGAGCCCTCAAAAGTGAGCAAATGTAGCTAATGTTATTCCTTATATCCCTCCTGAGTGGCCTGACTGAAGTCAGGAAGTCAGCGTACATTGATTACCTGGTAATACTATGCTGTAGTACCTTACAGTAATGCACTGAATTACTAATCCATGGTCTTTTAAACTAAGTCAAATGATCCTCATAACTGAAGTAATCTCCCAAATTATTGTGCTTATGTTTGCTGTCATTTTTTTTCTAGCTGGCATAAAGTTAAGTGGCCTTCAGCCCACTGAGTGGCTAAACTTGAAATATTTAGGACAGGCTTTGTATCATGGGCACTCTGTTCCCGGTTCTGAGCAGAATGTTGAATTGAATTATTCCTCTTTTCTTGGAGCGGAGACGCATGGAATTCGAGGTAAGTAAAGTATTCAGCCTGAATAAGTGTGCTCTTGAATAATCCAGTTTGTGCAGCCAAGGTATTGGTGTTGTAAGAGGAAGGATTACTAAAAGGATAACAATTCTGTTCTTGCATTGCCCATCTGAATTGGGCAGATTAGTTGCATTAATAATACCTTTAGCAATGTTTAGAGAGTGAATAATCTGACAATGTAGGATTCTAGGCATAAGACACTAACCTCAGGCTATTTTGGTGCACCTTATGGAAACTTGGACTATTTTAAGTTAATATTCTTATGTATTTGCATTCAGCGCAATTGCTGGTAAAACCAGAGAGACAAAATCACCATACAGCCCTCTAGTGCGATATTAAATTCTTTACATTAAAGAAGTTAAAAAGCACATCTACGCAGTAAAACAATCAAAGAAAATCAATGCTACCTTAAATAAATGGAATCATAATTACTTCTGTAGAGAGCTGATGTCTCTCATTCAGTTGAATGGAGACTGCTGTGCATGTACCAGGTTTAATTTGCCACATGTTCAAGGACACATTTCCTAGCTGAGAGTTGAGACATCTGTGAAAAATTTGTTTTTTTTTCCCCCACAAGGAGTCCTTCAGAATTGCACATGGGCATGTGGCAGGATGGAAAATTCCATTGGCTGATTCAGACTCCCATCACTGCAAACCAGGACGTCTGCAGGGAGCCACTGGTACATCCTGGCACCAGTTGGAAAATAAAATAAAAATAAACAAAATGCTAGAAACACTCAGCAGGTCAGACAGCATCTGTACACAGAGAAACAGATAATATTTTAGGTCAAGGAATATCCCAATATAATAGAAATAAAGATAATGTCCATTCCACATCCACTACGATGATCTAAGCAGCATCCTGAAAATCATACAACATCAAACTCATGGCACAGAAAGAGACCATTTGGCCTCTCGAGTCCATGCTGACTCCTGATGGAGCGATCCAGTCAATCTTGTTCCCCTATTCATTCCCCACACCCCTGCAAATTATTTTTCTTCCAGTGCCTATCCAATTCCCCTTTAATTAATTAATTCACATTGTCCAACTTGTCCAATATTCTCTGGTCAGTTTAGCTGAATCCACATGCCATAGTTTGGATGCATCTGCAGCTGCTATTTTGAGGAAGGGAAGAAAAAGAGTAAAATCACACAAGTGGGCTTTGATGATAAAGGTTTTTATGCCATTTGTGACTAGCCCTCAATTTAAATCATGTTTCTATCAATTAAGGCTTAATTGAGAGTTTCTTCGTTGAGTGACCATTAATGATGTTATCTGCAAACAAATAACATGTCTTAATATATGAGAATCTTCTGCGTATTGGTCCTCAAAACCACAAACCTCCATCTAATTGAAACCTGTATTAATTTTTACATTAGCTCATGGTCGCAGTACTGCTTTGGTAAACCGATATTGGTACTGGGAGCTCTAAATGAAAAATCCATGTATAGGGAGATCAGAAAAGAGCACGTATGCTAAACTTGTGAATTTCCCTTATGTTTACATGTCTTGTGGATGTATTACTTCCAGAAACTGGGATTCCATTTATTTCCCGGACAGGAAAAACAAATGATCTCACCAAGATTAAAGGTTGGAAGAATAAGTTTAATCTGCAGCCTGGGTCACCTGATGACAAACCAAATCCATTACCTACAAGTGAGCAAGAATTTTTTTGTTGTTTTTTGTAATTCTTTGTATTGCATGTATTTTGAGAAGTTCAGAGATCAACACACTACTGATATTTGTGTAGTATCATTACAAAGGATTAAAATCCTACCCAATTTCTGGAGAATCATGAAGATTAATGCTGATGAAAATGTGTAGCAAAAATGTACATATTGAAAGCAAAATATAATGTATTTCATACTGTATACTGTAGTTTCTCAAATCACGTGTCTTTTTTTTACCCCTCCTCCATGTTTTCAAGGTTAGTAAAAGATGCACCCCTAAAGTTACTTCAAGGCCAAAACCAATGCTGGACCATTATGCAACAAAAACTGTAGCAGTAAACACAAGCCTGAGAATTGCATTGTGACAAATCCTCACCCTGTATTAGTTATTTTCATAAAGATTTTATCCAATTGGTCTAATAGAAGGAAGATCCTGTATGAAAGGGTAGAGATGTTAATTCAGCTTGTTGAAGCTCTGCGGTGCTGGTGATTGGATTATAATGTAGAAACACCAGTATACCTGTTTATTATGCTTTCCCATATGGACAGAAATCACTAGGGATAACAGCAAAGAGTTTTTTAAAATTGAAGAGGGAATGATGAGCATTGCATTTACCAGTTTTAAATTTCATTGCTCTACTGTATAATATCTATTTGCATTGCAAGCTGCTCAGTGTTTTTGAAATCTTGATTTAATTAATCATTGGATGTTAATTTGTTGTATCTGCCTGTCTAAACAATATTCATATACATGTCATGTTTTTTTGGTAATGTCTTTTTCACTTTTTGGCTACAATAATCTTTCATTCCTGACAGGAAGAGTAATAAACAAATATGTTAGTGTAGCAGCAACGATTTTTATTTATATAATATGTAAAACAGCCCAAACCTGTTCATAGGAACATGCAGCAAGTGTGTAGGCAACCAGTTTGGACAAAAGAGAACAGAATATTAAAATATTGAAAAGCCAGACAGAGGAAGTCCGAATACATAGGGCATTAAAATGTCATAGATGGGTGTAGAAAATAATCAGATGTCTGGAATTCTTGTCTTTATATACAGTGGAATGACATACAAGGACAATGAAGTTGTGCTATACCTGTATGTAGCCTGGTTTAGACAGCACCAGGAGTACTATGAGCAATTCTGCACGTGTCACCTTAGAAGCAAGCATTTTAGACCTGTAGAGTGTGCAAGGTAGATTTACAAGTTTGATACTAGGCTCAAAGTGCAAGTTGCAAGCTATTCTTTAGAACTTAGAAGACTTACGGGTGATTTGTTAGTGTTTTCAAGATGCTAAGGATGGATGGAAATTATTGCTGCTGTTTGGGGAGTCTAAGTTCAGATGATGTATTCTGAATATTAGAGGCCATTCAGGATTAAAAGTAGCAGATGATTCTGCATGAAGGCAGTGGTAGAAGCTTTGACCTCTTCCCCACGAAGTAAAGAATACTCAATCATTCATGTTAAATCTGATTTAAATTTGTGATTAAACAATGGTATTGAGAGATGTGAAGAAAAGAAGTTGGGTTACAGCTTCTTCTTGAATGGAGGAACAGGGGCTAAATGGCTTATTAAACAAAATTTAATGAAGATGAGATATTAAGGCAGATGTCTGGGCAAAGGAGATAGTTTTAAAAGAAGAAAAACTAGTTGAAGTAGTTCCAGAATTTGAGGTATCGGTTGCAGAAGGCAAGGTAACAAATGGTGGAGCATTTAAAATAAGAGATGATAAAATGGCTAGAATTGGAGTAGTGGAGATATTCCAAAAGTTAAGAGCTGGCAGTAATTGGAGAGGAAATGGATGTGCAAACAAGGCAAGATACTGCTTAATGGATAGATACTGCTATAGGTAGTCCTTGTCCAAGCTTCTCTTCTTCTATCTGCTACATTGTAAATCAGTATAGTCTGTTCCATGTTTAAATTATCCAGTTCTAAGTGTCCCCCCTACTCCTCCAACCCCAGCCACCACCTGGATGGGGAGAGTGTTTGAACTTCCAGCTGGGATCTCTAGTGGATGAGCTCCCTGTGAGTCAATGGCAGTTTGTAACTGGATAGACACCACAAAATCACTATACTGGAAGAATGCCTGTGATGCAAAGCATTTCAACTCAAGTGTTCGAGATTGGTTGAGGCCCAGGTCAGCAGTGCTAGTCAAGTGTACAGGATGGAGTGGAGAAGGTTTATTGTGAGGACAAAACCGCCACAACAGCTTCATTATGGTGTATTGTCCTTCATCAATAGTGGAATTGAATTTAGGAGCTGAGAGGTAAAGTTGCAGCTATATAGGACCCTGGTCAGACCCCACTTGGAGTACTGGTCTCATTTCTGGTTGCCTCACTACAGGAAGGATGTGGAAGCCATAGAAAGGGTGCAGAGGAGATTTACAAGGATGCTCCCAGGATTGGGGAGCATGCCTTATGAAAACAGGTTGAGGGAATTTGGCCTTTTCTCCTTGGAGTGATGGAGGATGAGGGGGGACCTGATAGAGTTGTATAAGATGATGAGAGGCATTGATCGTGTGGATAGTCTGAGGCTTTTTCCCAGGGCTGAAATGGTTGCCACAAGAGGACATAGGTTTAAGGTGCTAGGGAGTAGGTATAGAGGAGATGTCAGGGGTAAGTTTTTTGCTCAGAGAGTGGTGAGTGCATGGAATGGGCTGCTGACAACGGTAGTGGAGGTGGATACGATAGGGTCTTTTAAAGAGACTTTTGGATAGATACATGGAGCTGAGAAAAATAGAGGGCTATGGGTAAGTCTAGTAATTTCTAAGGTAGGTACATGTTTGGCACAGCTTTGTGGGCCAAAGGGCCTGAATTATGCGGTAGGTTTTCTATGTTTTTATTATTGATCAGATTTGGCCTGCCTTGATTTGACTACAGATTGGTGAGCACAGAAGTGAAGAATGATTGAGGGCTGGTGTGAGTTAGGATATCAACAGCAGAGTTTTTGATAACCTAGTTCAGAGTTGATAGAATGGAGAGCTTGGCCAGGAGTTCATTGTCAAGACAACAGGTACGATTGACACTTTCAACAGCAGATGAGTTGAGACTGGGGAAGAGTCTAGCTTTGAGGTTAAATATTATTGATGACACATCTGTGGTCTGAATCTCATTTTGAGATCAAAGATGACACCAAGTTTGTGGACAGTCTAGATCAGTTCCATACAGTTGCCTCAGAGGAGATTGGGGTCAGTAGTCATCTAGCACAGTTTATGCTGGAGTCCAATGGAAATGGATTCAGTGTTCCAATAGTATGTTTACTGCTTATCAGGCATTGGACTGTCTATGGCTGGTTAAATAAGAATAGAGTCGCCAAAGTACAGTGGACCCCACCCCAGCTGGATGTCAGTGAGAGATGTAGGAGGAGGGTGTTTTTTTTGTTCAAAACCATGTAAAAGACTTGAGTCAAGCAGGTTCAGAGTGCCAATTCCAATTATTGAGCTGACTTGTAATAGAAACTGACAATATGAACCTACTAATTTCTTTCCCTAAACCAAGCTTGAACTGGGAAGAGTTTGTAGCTTGCTGGTCCAGATTAATTTTGATTTTTTGTGCAAGTTGCATTTAATGCAGTATTTCAGTAACTTTGTTTTCTCTCTCTCAAATTGGTACTGTTATTCATTCTCTGTTTTAACAGGTGCCACCACTACAGTTATTAAAAATAGATCAGCATTTGTTAGTGATCTGCTTGATGAATATCTGGAGAAAGAAGGGAAGATTATTGAACAGCAGTCTCTGCTGTATGACTACAACATGCCTGAAATTGGTTGTCATACTCCTAACTTGTTTGATTCATCATGCAATATTCAACAAAACACTACTACCCGTTCATCTGACTTGGTTGTGCCACCAAAAGATAAATCTTCATATTTGGAAATGTCACCTGTGTTAGAGAAACACTTCAGCGTTACAAACAAAGGGATATTCATCAGAGATGTACAAAGCAACAGCGTGGATGGGAAGGCGAGGTGTAGAAAGCCAAACAGCAATTCTGTGGCTAAAAGGTCAAAAATACCCAGTCAATATAAGAATGCTACACGATTAACTCATAACAGTAGCCAGTCTAGATTTCATGCTACATCCCCACAAAAGGTGAGCAATTTAATAATGATTTTATTTTTAAATAGTTTTTGATGAATTTTGTTCACCGGTAAGGGACATAGAGAATCAAATGCTTTTAGGTTAACAATAAATAAATTTCTTCAGTGTTTTCCTAACAATATTGGATGGATTGTCTTCTCATGCACCAATGTAAAAAGGATAAAATTTACCATGGCAATATAAACCGTTGCATTATCATTCTTATTTAATTTGGATATGTAATTGTTTTTTGTCTTGAGGTTGGAGTTAATAATTACGTGAAACAATTTGCTTTTAACAATTACTAGGAAGGTAATTTCACAGGGATTTCACTTCCCTTTAATAGTAGCTAGATTTGTACATAGCATAATCATCGTTGTAGACAACATAAATTGGCTGGAAACTAAATTGTATGGTATGGGAAGCTGGCCCTTTCTTCATTATGTAGCTTCAGTAAAGAAGCATTTCAAACTGAATGTCAAGATTTTGGCTCAATTTAATGTGTAGCTGAAGAATGTTGTAGCATTCTGAGCTATATATAAATTGGTATATGAGTATATACCATTTTTATACCAAATTTTCATGTGGACATTAGAAACAAAATCAGGAGTTTAGCCGCTTATGTCTGCTCCACTGTTCATTCAGATCATGTCTGGTCTTTTGCCTTCATGCTATCCTTTACTAACCCGTCTGGCTTGATTTGTTTAACTTTTTAAAAAAAACAACTGTCGATCCCCATCTTGTCATTGAGTGAGCCCCTCAACCCTCCTCGATTTAGAGAATTCCAAAGATTCACTGTTCTCCAAACAACAAAACTTTTCCTTGTCTCGGTTCCTGAATGGTCAAACCATCATTTTGCGACATTGACTCCTGATTCTAAATACCACAGCCAGGAGAGCCATCATTCCTGCGTCTACCCTTTCAAGCCCCATAAGTATTTGATATATTTCATTAAGACTGCCTCTTTTTTAAACTCTAGGGAGTAAAGTCCCAGTCTCCTTAATCTCTCCTCCCAGGAAAACTCCCCTGCCCTTCCTGATTGTTACTGTAGTGAACGTTTGTTTTGCTTCCTCTATCACGTGTATTTGCTTAAGGAGGGAGCCCATGGTATTCCAGATGCACTCTAACCAGGGATGTATATAACTACAACAAGACATCTTTACTCTTGCTTAAATCCTCTTGCAATAAAGGACAATATACAGTTTGCCTTCCTATTGCATGCAGAATCTGTTTGTTTGCCTTCAGTGATTCATTTTTAAAGGTATCTCTGAACACCACCTCCTTTCAATCCATCAGCACTTTAACAAAAAAACTACTCAACTTTTCTATTTTACTTAATTGAATGACTTCAAATGTTTTCGTACCATCCACTTGCATGTCCTTGTTCATTCATTTGACCTGCCTTTATTGTTGAAAGGCTCTTCGCAGTCTTCTAACATACTCCATTTGTATCCAGTCAAATCTAGTTTACTTTGTACCGATCCCTTCTGCACCCCACCAGTCACTGCCTCCAAACCTGGAAATGATCCATGACCAACCTTATTTGGTAAGGAGTGTAGAAAAGCATGTTGGGATCAGGACCAGGCATAACTGAAAATGAGGTGTCAACTACAGAGCAGCATGCTGCAGACTAAGCTAAGCAGATCTGAGCTTAGCCTTAACAAAGTGACTTCATTATAAAACTGCAGCAGAGTGATTTCTAGTGCTGTCTTTGTGGAGCTTGCATGTTCTCCCTGTGACTGCATGGGTTTCCTTTGACCATGAGAAATAGGAGCAGAAGTAGGCCATCTGACCCATTGAGCCTGCTCTGCCATTCAATAAGGTCATGGCTGATTTGACTGTGGACTCCGATCCACCTACCTGCCTTTTCCCCATAATCCTTAATTCCCTTACTATGCGAAAAGCTATCTAACTGCGTCTTAAACATATTTAATGAGGTAGCCTCTACTGCTTCCCTGGGCAGAGAATTCCACAAATTCACTACTCTCTAAATCTATCCCTCTGATTCTTGAGGCTATGTCCCCTAGTGCTAGTCTCACCTACCAGTGGAAACAACCTTCCTGCCTCTATCTTATTTTATCATATCCCTTTCATAATTTTATGTTTCTATAAGATCCCCTCTCATTCTTCTGAATTCCATTGAGTACAGTCGCAGGTGACTCAATCTCTCCTCATAGGCTAACCCCCTCATCTCCAGAATCAACCTGGTGAACCTCCTCTGTACTGCTTCAAAGCCAGTATATCTTTCCTCAAGGAGACCAGAAATGCATGCAGTACTCCAGGTGTGGCCTCACCAGTACCCTGTACAGTTGCAGCACAACCTCCCTGCTCTTGAATTCAATCCCTCTAGCAATGAAGGCCAACGTTTCATTTGCTGCCTTGAGAACCTGTTGCACCTGCAAACCAATCTATTGTGATTCATGCAGAAGCACTCCCAAATCCCTCTGCACAACAACATGCTGTAATCTTTCACTATTTAAATAATAGTCTGATCTTCTATTTTTCCTCCCAAAGTGGATGATGTCGCATTTACCAACATTGTACTCCATCTGCCAGACTCTTGCCCACTCACTTAACCTATCTATATCTCTCTGCAAACTCTGCACAATTTGCTCTTCCACTCAATTTAGTGTCATCAGCAAACTTGGACATGCTACACTTAGTCCCGCCTTCCAAATCGTTAATGTATATTGTGAACAGTTGCGGGCCCAGCACCGACCCCTGCGGCACCCCGCTCACCACTGATTGCCAACCAGAGAAACACCCATATATCCCAAATCTCTGCCTTCTATTGGTTAACCAATCCTCTATCCATTACTAATACATTACCCCCAAATCCATGCATCCTTATCTTATGGATAAGTCTTTTATGCAGCACCTTATTGAACGTCTTCTGGAAATCCAAGTATACGACATCCATCTGTTGCCCTCTATCCACTACGCTCATTAGATCCTCAAAGAACTCCAATAATTTTGTCAAACAGGACCTGCCCTTCCTGAATCCATGCTGTCTGCCTGATGGAACCGCTTCTATCCAGATGTCTCACTATTTCTTCCTTAATGATAGCTTCAAGGATTTTCCCACCTACAGACATTAAGCTAATTGGCCTATAGTTACCTGCCTTTTGCTTACATCCTTTTTTAAACAGTGGCGTGATATTTGTTGTCTTCCAATCTGCCGGGACCTGCCCAGAGTCTAGAGAATTTTGGTAAATTATCACAAACGCCTCTACTATAACTTCCGCCACTTCTTTCAGCACTCTGGGATGCATCCCATCAGGACCAGGGGACTTGTGTACCTTTAGGTCCACTAGTTTGCTCATCACTACCTCTTTAGTGACGGCGATTGTACTGAGGTCCTCACCTCCCATCACATCCATAACATCTCTTTGGCATGGTATATGTGTCCTCTACCATGAAGACCGACACAGAATAATCATTCAAGGCCTCGGCCATTTCCACACTACCCAATATTAATTCCTCCTTCTCATCTTCCAAGAGACCTACATTCATTTTAGCCACCCTTTTCTGCTTTAATTATTAAAAACTTCTACTGTACGATTTTATATTTTGTGCTAGTTTACTTTCACAATCTATCTTCCCTTTCCTTATTGTTTGCTTAGTGGCTCTTTGTTGCCTTTTTAAAGCTTTCCCAGTTTTCCAGTTTCCCATTCCTCTTGGCGACTTTGTATGCATGAGCTTTTGGCTTGATGCCTTTTTATATTTCCCTAGTTATTCCAAGGCTGGCTCTCCCCACCCTTACTGTCCTTGCTTTTAACTGGAATATACTTTTGTTGAGCACTGTGAAAAATCTCTTTGAAAGTCTTCCACTGTTCCTCAACTGTCCCACCATATAGCCTGTGTTTTCAGGCTACACTAGCCAACTCCTCCCTCATTCTGTTGTTGGTCCCCTTGTTTAGGCATAATACTGGTTTTAGATCGAATTATTGCACCCTCCATTTTGTATGAGAAACTCAGTCATACTATGATCACTGTTTCCAAGAGGATCCCAAACTACAAGATCGTTAATTTTACCTGTCTCATTGTATGGGACCAGATCTAAGATAGCATTTTCCCTTGTAGGTTCACTAACATGCTGTTTAAGAAAGTTGTCACGGATACATTCTATGAAGTCCTCCTCAAGACTGCCTCGACTAACTTGATTCGCCCAATCTATGTGGAAGTTAAAGTCCCCCATGACAACTGCCGTCCCATTCTTGCATTCATCAAATATCTTTTTGGTTTATTGCCTGTTCCACTATAATATTATTTGGTGGCCTATAGACATCTCCCATCAGTGATTATTTTCCTTTACTATTGCTCATCTCTACCCAGATTGACTCAACATTCTGCTCCCTGGATCTTGTATCATGTCTCATTATTGCCCTGATCTCGCTCTTAATTAAGAGCGCTACCCCACCTCCCTTACCTTCCTGCCTATCCTTCCATATCACCTGATACCCTTGGATATTTAATTCTTACTGTTCTTCACCCTGCAACCACGTTTCTGTAATGGCCACTAAATCAGACCCCTTTGTGCTGATTTGTGCCACAAGTTCACTGACCTTGTTTTGAATACTACTGGCATTCAGATAAAGTGTCCTTACACTCATTGTCCTTTTAGAATCTAGTAACCTCTGTGTCCTTCGCATTTGACTTTTCTGTACTCCACTCTTATTTTTCTCTTTTCTAACTTCTGCTCTGGTCTCTGCTTTGCTTCCCTCTGTCTGTCTGTATGGATTCCCATCCCCCTGCCATATTAGTTTAAACCCTCCACAACAGCACTAGCAAACAATCCCCCAGGACATTGATCCCAGTCCTGCCCAGGTGTAGACCATCCGGTTTGTACTGGTTCCACATCCCCCAGAATGGTTCCAATTCCCCAAGAATCTGAAACCCTCCCTGCTGCACCACTGCTGAAGCCACATATTCATCCTAACTCTGCTGCTATTCCTACTCTGACTAGCCCGTGGCACAGGTAGTCATCCTGAGATTATTACCTTTTGAGGTCCTACTTTTCAATCTATCTCCTAGCTCCCTGGATGCTATGGTTTCCTTCCATGTCCCAAAAATATGTAGGCCAATTGGTTAATTGGCCACTGTAACTTGCCCCAAGTGTGTAGATGTGGTAGAATCTGGAGGTGGGAGGGAGTGGGGAAGAATGGGGTGTTGATGGGAATGTGGCGAGTATAAAATTAGGGTAGAATTAGTGTAAAAGGGAGTACTTAATGATCAGCATTAGACTCGTTGAGCTAGGCCTGTTTCCATCCTCATCCCTCTATGACTTTATGGGGTTGCGATGTTTGCAGTCATCCAGAAGTGTCGAGTGGATGATTTGTCTTGGCCACCTCCTGAGGTCTCCGTTATCATGCGAGCTGGTCTGCAGTCAATTTGATTAATTTCCAAGTCATACCAAGAAATGCTGAGTCACAGGCTAGGGTAAAAGTTGTGGGCTTGGATAACATCCTGGAACTAATGATAAAGGTCTGTACCACAGAACTGGCTGATGCTCTGTCTAGGCTGTTCTAATACAACTACTGCATTGGCATCTACCTGACAGCAGAAAGTCCCCATGAAATACGGGACAAATCAGTCTGATCAATTACTTTCCATCAGTTTATTCTCAATCACTAGCAATATGATGGAAGGCATTCTCAAACATGCTGTCAAGTAGCAGTTATTCTGCACTTTGGGTTTGACCTCCACTACTTGGACCTTACTGCTGGTTTGGTTGAAACACGGACTAAGAAGTTAAACTTCAGAGGTGAAATAAGAGTGATTGCCCTTGACATCAAGGTAATGTTTAAATGCGTTTGGCATTGAGAGGTCTTGATGAAACTGTGGGAATTGGGTTGGGGGAATTCTGCACTGGCTGGAGTCAAACTTAGTACAAAGGTTATTGAGGCATCGATACAGTTCCTCGGGTCAATATCCTGGACCCAACCTCCAACTGCTCCATCGATGAATTTCCCTCCGTCATTATGTCAGAAGTGGGAATGTTTACTGATTTGAGTACTGTTGATTTCTGTTTGCATATCGTTGGCTAATGAAGCAGTATTTGCTCATATGGAGCTAGATTTGGCCAACATTTCAGTTTAGGCTGATAATTTTCAATTAACGTGTGGTGCCAGACAACGACCATCTCCTTCAAGTGAGCATTGCCACCTCTCCTTGCCATTAAAAGGTATGAGTATCACCAGATTCCCGATATCAACATCACAGAGAACCCTGTTGCACCACCAGCAAAGTTATTTGGGCAGATCAGAAATACGCTCTTTGGTCTGCCCAAAACTTGTTGGTCTTCCAGCACTGCGAGATGCCCGTAGGGGAATACTGCCGACTGGCACATTCCAGGCTGCAGGAGTACGTGCTGAGGGACGCACTGAAGCTGGGTGCAGCCAACGCAAAGGCTCGGTGGGGAGGGACTACAGTTTAGGGTTCTTCTGCCACTGGAGAAGGAGGGGTGGGGACAGGCGAGAAAGCCCCTAAATATTGTAAATACGGGACTGGGTAGCTTCCAGGGAGCCACACTTGTGGCATCAGTGCTTTTTTCTTATTATATATATAAAAAGGTAATGATAATGAATGATCTGTACAAGAATGTAAAGGTTTGCACTGTTTTGTAATTGTATATAGTTTCTTTTATTATGAATAAAGTTTATTTTGAATAAAAAAAATTGCCTACATGATTGCTGCTTTGACAACACTCAAGCTCAGCAGCATCAATGACAAATCAGCCCACTTGTGTGGTCCCCAACCTGACACTAAACATTCATTCATGTTGCTACTCATTGTGGCTACAGTCTGTATGATCTAGAAAATGTTCTGCAGCCATTTGCCAAGCCGCCTTTCCTGAACTATGATTCTTCTACTTTTTTTTTAGAAACAACTGAAACCAAGTTCTACAAACCTTAAGGTTGTGCATGTAACATCAAGTCCCAAAGGTGGAAAGAAATCCAGCACTTCAGGAAGTCAAAATGAAGCAATATACATTTCAGGTGAGGATAGTGAAAGAAATCTCACAAGATGAAAAGGAATCATAGACACCATGTCTTAAATTAGTAATGTATTTAAATGAAAATCTGATTAAGCCATGAATATGCAAATTATTTATTTCCTCGTGAATTGAGTTCTTGTCTGCTGAAAGCTTGGGCTATTAAGGTTGTAAAAGATGTCATGCCTGAATTGGAGCTTAGCCTGACTAGTAATAAAGGGAGTAAGAATCCCATCTTTGGATCCTGCCAGTTGTTTACATTGGCCATTGTTAAGGCAAATCTTGCATTTAAACAATATTTGATATTTGAATGTTAATTAGCATTGGTCATAGTCGTACAGTAAAAAAAAAGCCCTTCAGCCACCATGTCCACGTTGACCAGTGAGTACCCATCTATACTGATCTCATTTTCCAGCATTTGGCCTGTGGCTTTTTAAGCCTTGATGATGGAAGATGCTTTGAAAATTATCAGTGATTACCTATAACATCCCCTCAGGCAGTGCATTCCAGATTCTAACCACCCTCTGGGTGAAAAAATTCTTTGACAGAACCCCTCTAAAACCTCCACCCCTTACTCTGTCTATACCCTCTACTCTGGGAAAGGTTTCTTACCAGCAACCCTCTTTATGTCCCTTGTAACTTTGTTGACTTCAATCGGATGCCCTCTGTCTCCTAGACTTCATGGAAAACAAACCCAATCTTCATTGGCTACGTTGAACGGTCTCTGTTCCAAGCCTATTCTGGCCCCATTCCTCAACTCTTTCTCGGCTATATTGACAACTGCATCGGTGCCACCTCTTGTACCCATGCGGAACTCGACAGTTTCATAAATTTTGCCACAAATTTTCATCCTGCTCTCCAGTTAGCTTGGACCATCTCTGACACCTCTCTCTCCTTCCTTGATCTTTCCATCTCAGGAGATTCCTCATTCACCGACATCTTCTACAAACCCACAGCTACCTTGATTACAGCTCCTCCCACCCTCTCTCTTGCAAGGACACGACCCCTTTTTCTCAATTTCTCCACCTTCGCCACATCTGCTCCCATGATGAGACTTTCCACTCCAGGACATCCGAGATGTCCAACTTCTTTTCTAACTGGGGCATCCCCCCCCGACTGTGGTCGAGAAAGCTCAAACCTGTATCTCTGCCATTTCCCACACCTCCGCTCTCACCCCCACCCCTCCCAGACCCAACAGGGATAGGGTCCCCCTTGTCCTCACGTTTCTTCCTACCAGCCTATGTATCCAACACGTCATTCTCCGCCACTTCTGCCATCTCTGATGGAACCCCACTAACAAGCACATCTTCCCCTCCCCACCGCTTTCTGTCTTGTATAGGGACTGCTCTCTCCGCGACTCCCTAGTTTACTCCTCCTCCTCCTCCCACCCATCCCGCTCCCACCCCAGGAACTTTCCACTGCCCCGGTCATAGGTGCAACACCTGCCCCTACACCACCTCCATCCAGGGACCCAAGCAGTCCTTGGTGAGACCAAACGCAGACTAGGTGATCATTTCGCAGAACACCTGCGCTCTTGTCTGTAAGAGCGACCTGCGTCTCCCTGTTGCCAGTCACTTCAACTCCCCCTCCCACACTATCACAGATATGTCAGTCCTCGGTCTCCTCCACTGCCAAGTGAATTCCATGTGTAAACTGGAGGAACGGCATCTCATTTTCCATCTTGGAACCTTGAAGCCTAACAGTATGAACATTGAATTCTCCCACTTTAAGTAATCCCCACACCCCTTCCCCCCACTGCACCCCCCCCCCCACCATGTCTCTTCTTTTCTTCCCTTTGCTAGCCTCCTTCTGTATTTCTACACCGCAACCCCCCCCCCACCCCTTTTTCTCTCCTTATTTTTGACCGATCCCCCCTGGCGGATCTGCTCTCCCCTCTTCCGCTGCACCAGGACACCTCCCCTGTCCTGACCTGAAACAATGACTGCCTGCTTTTCTCCACTGATGCTGCCTGGCCTGCTGAGTTCCTCCAGCATCATAGTGTTTTTCATCTGGATTCCAGCATCTGCAGTCCTTTGTTTCTCATCTCTATTCACATCGCTGGTCTCCCAAACACTTGTTCGTATGTACGAAGTATCCATAAGTCAGGTGTTCATAACCTGGGAGAGGACCTGTGCATTAAGTTGAATATTTATCTGTATTATTTATGTGAATGACTCTTTCTTAAGTTTAAATCTAAACCTGACCCAATCATTTTTTACCGAATGTTTTACCGAAAGACTAAAGCAGGTGAAAGGTTGCTGCTTTGATATAAATGCTCTTTTAACTGCTCTGACTGGAGGCTCTTTCATCCAGTCATTGTCCTCTTCATACTACTCACTCACTCCACGCATGCTTTTCTCACCAATTCTGTGATCCAAATAGTCTGCACTTCTGCCTACTTTAAGGCATAATTATGTTTTTATGTGGATCAACAGTAGCATTGTTCTCTACCTATCAACACTACTGTATGCAGGGAGCAAGTCCATGACTAATCCACCAGTTGAATCAACGGTTGATGGTTATTTTATGTTCGTACCACTTGTTTTTGCACTGCCAGTGAAGTATTTTGGAATAGATAAGGGCCAAGACAAAATGTTAATTCATTTAATGTTATTTTTATTGCTCTAATTCAGTTTCTTGTCCTTCACCCATTACCAAATATATTTTCCATTTTTATAAACATTTTTCTTCCTCTTCCTCAGATTATAAAAATGGTGAAGAGCCAGAAGAAAGATGTAAGCAGCTACCGATGACCACAAGCAGATCGTCTGACTCTAAAACCGTTGAGATAATATCCTACTGTGCATGGAATGAAAGTCGTGTTAAGATTATTAAGCTGATCGCAGAGTGTGCTATGGCTAATAAACTTCCCTGTACACAGCGGTTAGACAGATATGAAATTCATTTGGAAAAAAGAGAAGGGACTCTGTTGTTTTCCCCGAAGAAGCAAGTTGATTTAAGAGCAACCATCCAGAATTTCTCTGACTCTGAATGTGTCTTTGACAAGCCAATGATGCAAACTATGGTGATTGAAGCTGTGGTTGGCAACTCTGCTTTTAAAGCAAAACTGAGTCATTTAATATCCAAGGTGAGAGCTTCACTTTTGTCATATTCCTTCCTGACAGAGATCAGTGGGATCTCTGTCACTTGCTATGCCACCTAAAAATGTGCAATGTTCCATTCAGTGACCCGAGTTAAAATTTGTTAAGACTTTCTAACAGTAGGAATATTTGAGTGAGATTTCTTTCTAGAAATTCCCAGTGTTGGTGTTCTCTGGGACACAAGATACATTTTATTAACAAGGTTATAATTGCTGAGTCCTTTAATTAGCGTGTTGTGCACCTTTCATCAATGGATGTGATTCTAGTTGGTGCATATTAGGAACTATAGCATTTTCTGGGTGTCCTCATTGTAGAGCTGAATATATTGCAATTCCATAGTACAGGAGATCAGCTTTCCTTCATTCCGTGATGGAGTGATTAGGTTCTGATTTGTTGCAGGGTAATTCAATACCGATCTTAAGAGAGGAAACCCGACAACAGGTGGATGTATAGCTGCCGCAAAATAACACATTTCACGACATATATCAGTGACAATAAACCTGATTCTGATCAATTTTGATGACCCTGACTTGAGCACAGAACAGTGTGTGCATTGAGAAAGGGTCATTGATGACAAGATGATGGGGACGGGGGTGGTGGGGTTGGCAGGCTGTGGAATGGAGGGGAAGTGAGGAAATCTTCTATTTCTTCATTGAATGGCATAATTCAGATGATTAGATATTTGTTGCATATCCAGCAGTTCATCCATAACATGTTTAGAGCCCCTTCCCCAGCTGTGGAGAATTGTTTGGCTTCTATGTTTGTAATGCCTTCAGGATGGAATAAAATTAATGTCTTTGCAGGAAATTTCTCTCAACATTTGTGTTAAGTTTTGCTAGATTTTGTAATTTTTTTTTGATTTGTATATTGTGCTTTAGGCTTCCAAGAATAGCTCCAACCAACCGCCTGTGGAACAGCTTAGTTCACCAGTTCATGTTGTAATGGATTTAGAAAAAAATGCATCATCACCTGAAAAGTCCCCGAGTGTAACCAGTTGCACTACTTCCCTATCTAATAGACTGACTAGTAAGTAAAAGCTCACAGTGAACTATATACATTTGAGTACTTTTCATCCTGTTTTTGTTTTTCGTTACGCTAATTTTAATTTAGATGGTACCTTTTTAAAGCAGAGTTAAAGGCCCAAAACATCTTTGTATGTATCTGATTAGAAACTGACTTAATGAGTACGGTGGACCCTTTAAAGTTTTTCTTAGGCAGTTGCATAGTATTCAAGGTGCCTCATTAGTGAAGGTGTCACTTTTAGTTCATCACTTGGACCTAACCAGACTGAGGTTAGTTCAATGTAAGCAATCCATGGCACAGTTAGAAGAGAATTTAAGACTTCTCCCTGATGTACGTGTCAACCAACACCACTAAATACACCTTCGTTAATCATTCAGCTTATTTGCTGAACACATGGGCACGTTGGTATTTCAAAAGTAATTCATTGGCTTTAAGATACATTCAGTTGCCTCTAGGATGTCCGGAAGTGCAATGGATTACTTTTCATTTTCTAAAGTCACTAGCATTTGATATAGGATGCCACATCAAAGGTTATTGTGAAAAATAAAAGCTTACAGTGTAAGAGGAACATGGTGTGGGTAGAAGGTTGACTGTTTAATAGGATACAGAGAATAGGCATGAATGGGTCTTTACATGTTGGCAAGATGAAACAAATGGCATTCTGCAGGGATTGGTGCTGAGGTCTCAACCATTAGTTGAAGGTATGGTTACTTAATTTGCTGATAAGATAAAGATAGATAGGAAAATATGCTGTGAAGAGGACCTGAGGCCACAAAGGGATAAGAGTAGGTTAAGTAAGTGGGCAGAGATCTGGCACATGGACTGCAATGTCTGTGATGTGGAAAAATGTGAAATTGTCCATTTTAGCCAGAATTATTTATTTTGAAAAGGCATCATCTAAATGGTGAGAGTGTGTAGAGCTGTAAGATGCAGAGACATTTGGGTGTACAGATGCAACCTATAATTAAGAAAGGCAATAGAATTTTATCATTTATTGCAAAGGAAATTGAATTCAAAATTAGGAAGGTTGCACTTCAGGTACATGGGGCATTTGTGAGATCTCATCTGGAGTTCAGTGTACAGTATTGGTCTCCTTATTTAAAGAAGTATGTTAATGCTTTGGAAGTAGTTATGAGAATGTTTACAAGGCAAAAACCTCAGGTTGGACTGTTTGTCCTGTGAGAAAGGTTGGACAGGCGAGCTTGTATTTGCGGAGTGAGAAGGAATGTGATTGGAAACGACAGGTCCTGAAAGATCTTGACAGGTCCATGTACAAAGGATGTTCTGTGGGAGAATCTAGAACTAGGGATCACCATTTAAAAATAAGGGGTCGATAGAGATGAGACAAACTCATTTTTCTTTAAGAATTGAGTCTTTGGAACACTTTCTCAGGGGAACTAGAATTTGAATATTTTTAAGGCTGAGGTAGATTATTGATAAGCAAGGAGGTGAAAATTTGAAGGAGATAGATGGAAATGGGGAATTGAATTCAATCAGCTGTGATCTTATTAAATGATGGAGCAAGCTTGAGGGGTCAAGTTCTTGTTCCTAATTTGTATATTTATGTGTACTGGTTTGGGTGACCATGTTATCTGTGATATAACACGTGTATTTGTAAAGTGATACACTTAAGCTTAACATTTGCGATCTAGTATGTTTGACACTGTAAATCGTGCAGATGGGGCAGGGAGTTGCAGAGAGACGGTATGCAGTGGGCAAAACTCTTCCTGAAGGATTCTGGTTTGAGATTATCCAGTTTGAAATCAGGAAAGATGAATCAAATGTTTGAAATGGCAAAGAACTAGGAACAAAGAGAGGGATTTAGTAGAGTTCAGAAATCACTGAAAGTTAATGGTCAACCATAACAACAATTGAACACGCAGATGAAATGTTGCTGTTTATCCCAAAGGGGGTTAGAACACAGAAGAGTGGAAGTTATCCTTCACATGGCTTTGGTTGGACCACACTTGGAAGACTATCTTTGATTCAGAGCTTGGAGGGGTGCACTTAGAATTAACAGAAATGATTGAAAGAGTTAAATTATCATGTTGTAGAAACTGATGTGTATTTGCATGAGCATTGTGGATTCAGGGATGATTTAATTGAGGTGTTTCAGTCGATCAGTGGAATTGACAGAGAAACCATGTTCTCTGGTAGGAGAGTCCCAAGCAAGGAGTCCTAACCTTGGGCTAGAGTTCGGCTGTTCCAAGTTGATATCCAGAAGCTGCCCTTCACTCAAAGGGAAGGGGAAATCTGTCCGACAGAAAGCTGCTGCCGAGCATCAATTCAGTATTTTAAAACTGAAGTTGATAGATTTTCTTTAGGTTTGTTAGGCAGGGTTGTTGAATTTATGAAATATGTTGGCATAGATCCAATTCAGTCGTAATGTGATTGAAAGACCCAATGAGACCTAATCTTAGGAACTAGAATAGTTGGACAATTCTAGTAAAAATTAAATTGTGTAATTAAAAAGGAGAGGTGGGAGATTGCCCCAGGACTGACCATCACAGTGGTGTGGGGCAACTGAAAAACTTGGAATGGAGAAGTAAGCTGAGCTTTACTGCAATGGACTGGCAGCCAACGTTGAACTTTATTTTCTAAACTCCTTTCTTAAAAAAAACGAACACATTAATTTTCTGTTATGTTAATGCTGATTAGTTGATCATACAAACAAAAATAGGCTTGAATCTCTCTGCCATTCAGTAAGATATTAAATCCATCTTGCCACTTGATCTCCAGTTACTCCGAGACCTCTGGTGTCCAAAACTCTATCGATCTCAGCCTTCAAAATACTCAACCACTGAACATTCATAACTGTCAAAGAATACCAAAGGTTAACAAACATTTGCTGAAAGAAATTCCTGCTCCTCAGTTCTGTCATTCCAGTCTTGTTCCTATGAGCTCAAATTCACAGACACTGACTTGGAACTTTTAATGCAAGTAATTAATTCTTCTAATTAGTACTTGAGTTTTCCCCCCAGTGTGAGAGAGAACGGAATGACAGAGTAAGAAATTTTTAAATGTTTAAAAAAAATTTTTATTTACAGCGTGGTAACAGGCCCTTCTGGCCCAATGAGTCCGTGCCGCCAATTTTAAACCCAATTAACCTACCCGTACATCTTTGCAATGTGGTAGGAAACCGGAGCACCCGGAGGAAACCCACGCAGACACGGGAGAACGTACAAACTCCTTACAGACAGCGACGGGAATCAATCCCCGATCGCTGGCGCTGTAATAGCGTCGCGCTAACCACTACGCTAGCATGCCACCTGTGTGGTTTGCTTGTTTTTTGCTTTCCAATCCTCTCACTTTATCTTTTGGTGCAGACTGTTTTATGTGATAGTTATGGCACAGAAAGAGCTCCTCAGCCACTTCCCCTTCTCTTTCTCCAAGGAAGTATTTTGGCAAATTTAAGGTATGTTGGGGAAAAAAGAAAAAAACGGTGCAAGATGTTCTCTGCTCCTTGGAACAAGCATAATGGCCTGCTTTTCCCATCCTGTATATTTCGGTTTTCTATTCTAGGTGAGCATCTTCCCCTGTTTAATTAGTTATTAATCATGCCCATGCTGCTAACATCTGAATATCAGCAGTGAATCAGTTGCATAATAAACATACAAATCGAGCTAATATAGATGTAATATAATATTTTGTAACAGTAAACTAATATAAATGTTCATATCGTGGTACGAGATACTTCACCTTTGTATTCCATTTTTATCTGCAGCAGAAGATCAACCTCAATCACCTCCTGTGTCGATAGCCCAGCAAAGGGAACAAGATGTGTTCATTGCAACCACTGACACTACAGTGAAAGATGTTCCCAAAGCCCCCTCTTCTATTAGATCTGCCATCACTACATTCCAGAAGATTGGGGCTTTGAGTACATTGGCGACCAGTACAACTCTAACACCTACTTCAAGCTGCTTTGTGAATCCTGTTGCATCACAAAACAAAACTGAAAACCCATCTACTCCAACCCGTTACCTATTGTGTAAGACCAATTCTTCTGGATTGACATTAGGTAGGCTTGATATTCATGATTTCCAGTCACATCTGCAACCATGTGATTTATTAACATGACAAGTTGGTGAATATTTTTATGCTGAGTTCAAAAGTCTGAATGGTACAGAACTAACAAAGATATGACATGGAGAGGAACGGAAACTTGGGTATTTCAGTGCTTAATCAGAAACAGCATGAAACCCACCTGAAAATTGAGTTCAAATAAATATGATAATTTAGCCAAAACATAATTTGATATTTGAAGTAAATCAGTGATTTTAGATTTTGCAGTAGGAATAACAGCTAAACTGCTGGCGTTTGTCATTGATATTGCATGAAATGTCAGTGTTTGGGATTTTCATGGGTGTATACTTTATGCATGCTTTTTGAAAGTTGCCAACAGGTTGCTACATAGTCCCATGGAATCAACAAAAATTATCTCGATCAATATGGTTCACTATATGAAGCAGCCCTGCTATTAAATATCCTGAAAACTCTGCTGTTAGTTGCCTGAGGTTTGAGATTTTAATAGCATGCTAAACCATAATTTCTGTATAGCAGATGATCTAGTAACGTAATAATGTTATGTATGTCTATGGTTCTAAAGTGGGAATTACAGCATAATGTTACTAATGTAGTGATATTTTAATAAACATAACATTTCATTTTATATTGCCTTAATTTTAAGCGATACGTTCCAATTTTTATTTAACACTTTTGGTTCTATTTCTGGTTTCCTGCCTCTGAGAATTCTTTAATATGATTGGCTGGTCATCCCACTTAACAGTTGCTGGCCACCAGAGATCTGTGTACTCCTTCCCCAAAGCAAAATATTGCAGATTTTGGAAATCAAATAAATACAAAGTACTGGAAATATGCTGCAGGTTAGGGGCATCTGTGGAGAAAGACACAGTTAACCTTTCAGATTGATGGCTCTTAAAGTTTGTCAACCCTGAACTTTCCACAGTGTGTAACATACTAAAATGCACTGATGTTGATTCTGCTGTTATCATAACATGCATTGGCAGGAGTGAGCAAAAGTTACTGAAGAATGGATTTTCTGTGTAACTTTATCTACCTTGGCAAATTATGTGAATCATTGGTTTCTCTTGCAGTTTTTTAATGGCTCACCTTTCTGTTAGGACCAACTGACTCTCTTGATCAAGATGGCCGACAGTGCTCCGTCTCAGTCACAAGCACCTTGAAGCTACAGACAGGAGACAATCTAATGCTTCAGCCTATTAAATGTACAGATGGCCGACAGTTATACAAGCACTCCAGTGGGAAAGTATTCCAACTAGTTTACACAAAGACTCCAGAGCAAATCCCAGTGCAACAGTTTGATCGCCCTCAATCACCCACTCTAGGTATGTAATGTAGAAACAAGCAGGATATTCAGGACTGGTAAGTTATGTTTGGTACTCAAAGTCTGTGTCTTGACTTGTTTTGGGTAACCATCTTATTGCAATAATTAGGGAAAAACTGTCATTAGGGAAAGTATGGCATCAGAATCACACACATTGATGTTTCTAACCACCAAACCAGCACAGTCCGGGGGGGGGGGGGAAGGGGGGGGGCGGTGGTGGTGGGGGAAATGTTATAGCCATACAATATCTAGGGAAGGCTTTTAATCTCACATCATGTATGGGTAAGGAATACCTGATAAATTGAGGTGCAGTGAAGCCAGCCTCACAAGGCAAAGGTAATGCTGGTGAATAACTAATAGATTCCAAGGAAAAATGTATGATAATTGATAACAGTTGTTATTATATCTTGAAAATTGTAATGCCTTTGTTGGATAATGTGTTTTTTCTTTCCCAAAGTAATATTTTCATGCTTGGCACCTTCAAGCTGGTGAACATTTCACAGTTGCTGGGGAATCTGATTTTTTTTTTAACTGCTGATTTAACCCTGATTGGTTTATTATTGTCACATGCACCGAGATACAGTGGAAAAACTTTATGTGCCATCTAGGCAGATCATGCCATACGTAAGTACATCGAGGTAGTGAAAAGAAAACAGAATGCAGAATATAGTGTAGCAGCTGAAGAAGCTAGAGAAGATGCATTGCGGGTAAACAAATTAAGCATGGCCCTTGCATTTTATCTGTGCACCTGCACTGCATTTTTTTTGGATAATGCATTTGAGATTTTAAAACATGGTTCATAATGTAATGTCTCAACTCAAAGATCCAAAGGTTGGTCTAACTTCCTGAGATTGGGTGAATTGAAAGTATTGATTTTTGAATGAAAGGGTTTGTTAGAGCACATCACAGTTGCCAAGCAGAAGTATTTCATTGAGAAGCATTTTATCTTTTTGAGGGGTTCACATGAAACCCCTTTTGTATGATGGCTGCTGGTTTATTGTTTTATTTGACTAATACCTTGTCCTTTGCCATAAAGTATAGCTCATGATTTTGAAGATTAATATTATTTTAATTGCAGGAACCCCTCCACTGGTCGAAATGCTTGCACCTTCTGCTGCTGCTTTGGTAGGTGATAGTAACACTCCTCAATGTATAACGGCTGCTACAAGTTCAGAATCGTATACCAAAAATGGTCCACCAGAAACGAGTGCCGGGACAGGTTTATGCACCTCTGCATCTCTGTGTGATGTTATCTGTGATACAGTACCGCCACAACTTCAGAGTAGCTCTACGACTTGGAAATTGGTGGATGAAGCTTCCCCACTCCAATCACTACATGTCTTTCCAGAAACTACCACAACAGAGGTCAGACAACACAACAGACCATATACTATCATTCCTTTGGCTGATTGCCAGTCCAAACCAAATACTGATGAATTAAACAATGATGTACTTGACTTAAAGATGGAAACGGATCCAATGAAATCGCCTGAGCCAGAAGAATACAATGAAAGCACTGGTACTGTCAGTGCCTTTCCTATGAAAAGTAGAGGCATTACTGTCACTGGAGCTTATGAAACAAAATGGGTACCAGAGAACAGCAAATTTGAAGAGTATCACAAAAGGACTGATCGCACATCACAATTTAATGTACACAAACCCAGAGAAACCCTTGTTAAGATGGAGAGGGACGTATCGGAAATAAATACCTGTGAGCTGGTTGATCCCGACGGTTCTGAAATATGCACTGTGACGGTAAAGGAGGAACCTTTGAATGATGAAGAAGGCAATAATTTTACTACTTTAAGAGATGATGCATTTAGAAGCTCCAAGCTGTGGAACCGATCGTTCAATTTGAACACAGAAGCTGTGACTGAAGCAGAATTAGGTGTACAGGTCTGTGTGGAAGAACTAATAATTCTGAAATAACATTTTTATAATTCATTGGCTTTGCAATAGAAAGAAAATTCTGGAAATTGCAAGGCAATAGAAAATTCTGGAAATTAAATGGACTAGGGTTTTTGTATATGTGCCTTTGGCTAAAAATGGTCAGTTGACATTAAATAACAGATATAAAGAAGCTTATTCCATGTGAAATAGTTATACCTAGGTAGAAAATATTTTCAGTTTAGCAGATGGTTAAACAGAACACATGTCTCCTCTATGGAGAATTTTTCCTTTTCTTTCACTCCTTGGTGAAGAAAATTACAGCCTTTCAATAGGTTATTTGTTGGGTTTTTCTGACCCTTCTAGCATTCCATTTTCGCTTGATCCTCGAAGCAATTACTATTCATTTTTGAGCAATACTCCCAAGAGTTCCTCAAATGAGTGACACTTTCAAGACTTGCCTTAAATGTCAGTGTTAGATGGAGCTCAGTAGATAAGGAGAAAATAAATAGATGCATCAGAGCAAGGAGATGGCAGTTAGTCAGAGTGGCCCAAGGATAAGTTTAGGGTAGACACGAGATGCACTTTCTTCACTAAGCATGTTAAGTATCCGTGGTGGGTTACCAGTATCCTGAAGCAGTTTGAATAATGAAGAAGGTTAGGTTAGTTTGTCAAGGGGAGGTGGCTAGTTGAGCATAAGGGCCATTAATAAAACTGAGGACTCTTTTTCCATTCAGGCAGCCAAATAACTTCAAACGGGAAGTGTAATCAGTGAGGAGAGGGAGAAAGCATTTAACATTAAACATTTGCATTTTAGGGTTGGGGTATCTTCTCACAAAATTAGAAGCCATCTTCAGTAAGCGACCTAGATAGTGAAGGTGGCGGACTCGTTCCACCCGGCTCATGGGGCTGCCCAGTTTTTTTTTCCTAAGAGCTTGAATCTGTTTTTCGTGTGCCACGTTAGTCAGGAGCTTGTCACTGCAACAGCCCACCTTGAATTCCTTGGGCAGCAGCACATTCAGTGCAACCTCTGGTGGAGATCTGTTCTTGGCTTAGCACTGTGAGGGTTTTTACCCATTTTAAAAGTGAAATTCCCTTTGTCAGAAGATGCTATTAAGCTAGGTGAACCATTAACAGACTAACTGGAGAAATATCTGACTCAAATTTTGCTGATTAGTTTGAAGTTGCTGCGCACGAGATGTCTCGCGATCATTTGTTACTTTGAAGGATGTTTTCCACCTGATGACACGTACTCTTTTCCTGCCATTTCTGTAACGATTATGATTGTTTTTTTTCCCTGCAGACTCATTCCAATAGTAGAGGTAGAATTGGATTTGGAAAGCTGATGTCCAAATCAGGAATGCCTAGAAATTTATTAACTGACAATAAGCCTGATGTGCCTCACAGGTCAGTAACAGTTAAGAGCAGTGAAAATTTGTTTGAAGTATCTATTATAAAGGGCAATAAAGTGAAAGTAAATCTGGAGCAATATTTTTAGCCCACGACAGTCATATAAAGAATCAAGAGTTGTAAAGGGCATCAGTGTATTTCCTTACATGTGGCATGATCAGTAGCTGGAAAGGATTTTCATCCTGGACACATTAAAAAGAGAACCTAGTGCTGTAATGATAAGTCAGTAGAGTTGTATTCCACAAAGATACAGCCAAATTTAAAGAATAATCTTTAAACCCCATATTCATCATCTATTCTGAGAGGATAAAATGTATCTTGAACCTCCTATAAATGAACTTCTATGAGAGGAAGTTGTGTTGTTAAAGTTCTACCCTCAATTGCACAGTTGAAAGTTAAGTTTGTTTGCCCGAAATGTGAGGGTTTTTATCTGAGCGTATGGTTTCATGAGATTTTATTGATCAAGGCAATAATACTCTGGGTAAAGCCACTGGACAATAATTTGCAGGCTATAATGATAATTGGTTACGATGATTAATGATCATTATCATGTATCATTATGATCCGCATATAATGATGGGGATAAAGCTGTCCCCATCCCCAACGTCATCAAGGGGCCTTCCATGGTGTAGATTGATCACCTTACAAGGTGCAGAACAGCTGATAAAAGCTTGAATAGCTAATAAAAGCTTTAATTGGTGTCACAGCCATCAAATCATTGAATGTTGCTGTATGACAGATTCCAAAACTATTTTGTTTTTATAAGAACTGTTCACATCTTACAATTTTTTTAAATAACTAAAAATATCTAAAATTCAAACAGAAATCTAAGTTAACAGATATCTTGGTGTGTCATAGATCTTCCTCTCCATTGAAGTGGGTGGAGATGCTGTTCCAATGTTAGTTGAAACTAGCTTAGGTTGTTTGGGCTTTATTTTGCCCAGTTTATTCTGCCTGCCGCTCCCCCCCAAAATTCTTAACTGAGCTAAGGGGGGAGGAGTTCCCCAGTGGAATGTAGATGTAGAAATACCAATCACCAGCTGACAGGAAGCAGGAAACCCACATTTGGTGGTACTTTGAAAATGGAAGTGCCAGTGTAAAGTTGAAATTAACTTTGTGTAGCCTTGGCTATTCACTTGTGACAAGTAAAGGACAGTGCCTCCATTTTGCATGGTTAAGAGTCATTCAACATTGAAACATGCCCTTTGGCCTCATGAATCACCAACCATCAAGCACCTGTTCATGCTAATCCTACACAAATCCCACTTTGTTCTCCTCACATTCCCATCAACCCCCCTTCCAGATCGTACCGCTCACCTACACACTAGGGAAATTTGCACTGACCACTTTAAGCTCCCAACCTATGCTGCTTTGGGCTGTGGGGGCACCCTGGAGCACCAGAAGGAAACTCTCATGGTCACTAGGAGAACTTCAGACCCCACACAGGTAGCACTGGAGGGCGGGATCGAACCCCGGTATTTGGAACTGTGATGCAGCAGCTCCACTAGCTGTACCACTGTTCTGCACACAGTGCCTTCAACGTTTAAAGCGTGAGCACATCTTCATCAGCAATTAATTAATCATGCACTTTTGCTCAGGGGTGCCCAGACTTGTGCTTGGTGGGCCATGTTCAGGTTAGAGCAGAAGATCATGAACCAACGCTTCAAAACATATGATACACCACTACATAAAGGCAGCTGGGCATGTATAGAAATATCAAATGTGTGAAATACTGTAAATGCTGATGTATGTAGGAGGCTGGTGAATGTCAGCATCCTCAACAGCTTCCACTGCAGTTTTCTCTCCAGCTGACTTCCTATGCAGCCTCCAACCTGTGCAGTGGTATGAAATTAGGGAGGAATGACTCTTTCTGTTATGTGTGATCCCTTGAATCGTGTGGTAGAATGTCAGAGTCTTCCTTTCAGTGGACCTGCCAGGTTTGCAGAGAGTAAAATATGGGTTATCCTGATTTTTATACTATTTAGGATAATCTCACTGTTGCAGGAATTTTGGAAACGAAATTTTGGAAGCATGCAACATTTCCAATTATATTTTTCTTTTTTTTTTGTTGCACTCTTGTATGATAATTGTTGAGATCTGCTTTACTTGCACTGATAAGTTGTTGCAATGGTCTGCGTAAGCCCTTACAAACTATTCCTGTTCTCTAGGGGATTTTTCCAGAATTCACAATCATCCACCCACTCCACTCAAAGAAAGGTGAGTCCAAATCAATGTTTATTTATGTTGCATGGTCATTAAAATTGACAATCAAACCTCAGTTGAGATGGTCATTGTACCTCAGACACTGTACTGTCCTTGATATCTCATGAAGGCTCAGCTGCTTTCATAATGATTTTGTTATTCTTAGGCATTTGAACCCTCTGTGCTCTGTGAAGCTCGAAAGAAGGCAATATTACACAACATGAGAGAACGAGAGTCCCGCAGGATGATGGAAAATCGTTTCAAAATACTGAAGAACAAGCTTTTTGATGACAGGCAAATAGCCTCAAAGGGTGCTATCCTTGATGAGGTTTGTGAATGATTTAATGTTCATAGTGTGAGGAGTGACAAGAAATTGGCCATTTTTTCAGTTGTTTTTGCATGTTACTTCTCCAGTGCACATTGATCTTCTAAGGTGTGAACAGATATCTTTGGCAAATAAGTACTTCTGTGTGCCATTTGGTGCGGTCAAAAGACTTTTTACTAAATTAAACTGACCCAATTTTCTTGCTGCAAGTAATTTATTTGGCTTGCCTGCTGGAATTTGAAACACGCAAAGGCCATTGAAATCACACCACAAATATAATTCAAGGTAGGGTTTAGTTAAACATCACTAAAATAGTAAAAGAAAAATATTTAAGCAATACAGCTTTTCTTTTCTGTAACCAGGTCAACCACAGATTAAGAATAGATAGCAACAGGTAGAGAGAAGGGCTGGAGAGAAGATGCAGGTGTATCATTTGGCACACCCAGCGCTTAATTCTGCACAGACCTTTTTGAAGTTAATGTTGAGGATAGAAATGTGTGAAGTCACTGCATAATATTCCCAAACGTTAAACTGGGCATTGATAATTTTTTGTATTTCATGTTTTTGCTTGTGATCTACAGGCCATTGATGTAATCACTAACTTGGATAGACAGTCTAAAAATCTAACAATGGAGAAGGAACTACTTCTGGGGAAACAAAAGATCCTGTTAGAGAAAATTTCTCTCTTATCTGGTAAGACCATTTCTGTTGAATGCTTAGAAATGTTCCCCTGACAGAACCATTTGTAATATGCTTATTGATCTCCATTGAAACAAAATTCATAGAGGGCTTGAGAGGGTAGGTGCTGAGATGTCATTTGGGTGAACTAAGAATCACACAGTTGGAATCCCCTGTGTAGGCGGGAAAGATGGTGAAATCCCTTCACTCGGACAGTTATTTGAGTTTCAGCACCGTGAGAATTAAAGGTAGGATGAGACAGAGAAGTGGGATGTACAAGTTCATACTTGACATGATTGAATCCTGATCCCGATCCTGCTCTTAATTCTTTGTTTCCGTCAGTGGGAAAAGTAGTCCAGCAGCAGGAATCAAGAGAGGTTTAGTCTTAAAACTGCCAACAGCAGAGTAGGAGAAAGAAAGAATCATCCAGAGAAGAGCAGAGGATATTAAAGAGTTATTCAATTGTAATGAGTATAATGAGAATAATTAGCAAAAGAACCAGAGAGGGGGGACAATTATTTAATGGTCTGGAGTGCAGTGTCTGAAAGTGCTGGAAGCAAATTCGGTAGCAACTTTTAAAAGGAAGGTGAATAAATATGAAGGAAAAATTGCAAGCCTATAGAGAGGGCATGGGAGTGGAACTTGGTAGATTTCTCCATCAGGGAGATAGCAGTGGTATAATGGACTAAATGCACCCCCTCCTGTGCTGTAGGAGTTCGGGTTGAGGAAGGCTCTTGCCTCATGAGACTCACCAGACATCTTTGTTTTGGTGATGGGATGTGGGGAAACACTAATAGCCACCTAAAACATCATTAAGAGTAATTGTATAATAAATGCTGGAAGCACTCAGCAGATCAGGAGATCAGCAGATCCTATGGAGAGAGAAAGAGAGTTAACTATTCAGGTTGATAACTTTTTATCACTACTGGAATAGTGAGAAAACAAATGTGTTTTAAGTTACAGAGAGGAGAAAAGGTAGAGAGAACATGTCAAGTGATAGGGTGGAGATCAAGATTGTTCAGGTACCACACATACTGTTGGTGCCACCTAAGACAGGGCAATAAATTCTTCCTAATTCTAGCTGATCTTCCTGGGGAGGGCAGCAGAGAGAACATTAAAACAATAATAGAATTATGAGATGCAGAAGACGGTAGTTGCTGTAAATGTGAAATAAAAGAGAATGCTGGAAAGATTCAACAGATCAGGTAGTATCTGTGGGGAAAGAAAAATCAAGCTAATGTTCCAGCTGGAATATCTTGCATCAGTTCGGACACAAATATGATAGATTAGTTATCTGAAATCATTGACTGCAATGATTTCAAGTTTCAAGGACTGCAACCTGTAGAGATGGAATACGAGTTGCTGTTCCTCAAGCCAATGTTGGACTTCGGAAGAGTGGAGGAGGTCAAAAAGACAGAGCAGAATAGGATGGAGCGTTAAAGTGACAAGCAGACTGCGCACTGAATTTTGCCACTGAAAGTAACACAAGCCACTAAATAAACACACAAAAGATGAACATACCTGAAGGAACATGAATACTTTAATTTCTCCAAATGCATTGAATACTATTTACCTTTTTTGAATATTCTACTTATTTCATAGTTGATTTTTATTGTGAATTTATGAGCTTGAATTGATGAATAGCAACTGAAGGACTGTGTTTTCCCCAGCAGAAATGGAACCAATTATAACACAAGGCGGCATTGAAGCTGGTGAAATAATTGAGACTGGGGAGGCTTTGAGTTTCTCAAGTGAGAGAGACTCCTCTTCTCAGAATTCCTTTGGAATGAAATGGTATTCAGAAGGTGGTCCTTTGGATGTCATGCCTGATCACAGGACAGATAGTGGAGTAACTCTGAAATATGAGACGAATTCAGCCAGCTCTGATGATATAGTTGCCGTTAAAGTTGGCGACTACTTGGGTGAGAAGTATAACAGTCAACTGGACTATCCTGGTGGTACTGACACCTTTCCAGTGAAAGAGGAGAATATTAATGATGATGAATGCTCTGCCTTCAGTTATCTAAAGGAACGTTGTTTTGGAAGCTCCAAGTTCTGTAGCTTTTCAGATTTCAGCACTGATATGGAAGCATTGAATAAAATCAACATGGATGCACTGGTATGTGTAGAAGTGAACTTTATGTAATTGAACGGCTCTTTATAATATAGTAAGTTTGACTGTAATTGGTAATGATTATTTCCCAATTTCAAAATGTTAAAGATTTTCAATATGTTGTGGAAACCTATATCCTTTAGTGGACCCAGCCAGATCTTGCATGGATGTTACCTTTTGTATGGCCCCTTGTGTTTCTTTCCTTCCCATTGCGACAACTGTAACTTTTTCACCAGTTATGTTGAGGAGAGGATGGGGACTGGAGAGGAGGACCAGGTGTGCAGAGACTACACCAGTTTGACTATAACTTCAGATATTTTTCTACTAGTTATCCCTACTTTTTGGGCATTACTTGCAGGGTTACTTATAACCAAGGGGGAAGAATCATAGCTTGAAGTGGCAGAATTATACACTGGGACCAGCTGGGCAATCAGTAGTATAGTAGATTAGCCCAGCTCAGATACTGTTGCCAAATTGGAGCATAGCATCACCCTTCAGCCCATCAAGTATGTGTCTGTTCTTTCAAACAACAATACTTCCATTTTCCTGCTCTTCCCCTGGGTCCCTTCAGTTTTTTTCTCCTTCAAACATTTATTCAGTAGCTTTTTATAGGTTTTAAGTTTTACACATGGATACACAATGCTGTTAATTCCAACGTCATGAGCAGATCTAAGCATTAAAAGTGGTTTGGAATTTTAAAATTAGAAAAGTGTCACCAACCATCTTTGAAGTGTTGGTGAACCCAGATCTTAGTTATGACATAACTAGCACTCAATACAATACACTCCCTAGCAAACTAAAACACAGCAATTTTAAATCAAAAAGGAGAAATTAATGCTGCTGTTCTGTTGACCATAAGATGGAATAGAAATGCTGTGCAACCCCTTTTAGCATCTACAGCAGGGAAGCTGTGGTCATTACTTCAGAGAAAAACTGGGTACACAAGCTTTAAGATCACTGGTATTTTCTCATTGAGCAGTCTGAATTGCAAGTCAAAAAATGTGAAGCAGCCAACAATTTGCATGTTTTAAGGAAATGGGAGGGCTAATGTTGATCACAGTTAATGTTTTAGTATAGCTATAGGAGAAGAGAAATAAAATCAAGTGTTTATTGGCTTAATTCTCTGATTCCTTTATGCCTGACTCTCAACAACGGGCCAAGAGATTGAATTCTTAAGTATCTTCCAATCCCTCTTGTTTTTGTGCCTGTAAATACATTGTGGAACAATGTTTTCAGATAAACGCTTTGACTCTTTGCTCGAGTGAAATGAGGCTTGTATCACTGGGAAAGGAAACGTACCTGATTTCTCTGGATTTTCGAGGGATTAAGGCTCTAAAGTATTCTAAGAAATTAGAGGCTTGCAAAAGAAGTGAATACACCAGAAAAAGTGATGAGGTGTGAAACAGAGAGGGAGGGAGAAGAGCTATTTGGGGACAAATAAATCCTCTTGTTTTCCATTTTCGCTGGACCCGAGCTAGCAAAGAATCTCCAATGATAAATAAACATGAGTTTCATATATCCTAATGCCCAGAAAAGTGATGAAAGGTTCGAACTGAACGGTAATTCCACTTAAGAAATGCAAAGGCAGTCTTCAGCAAAAAAAAATATGCAGAAGTCTTATAACTTAGTAATTTTTTTGGCTTCACTATGCCGTGTCATTTCCTACTTCTCGATTTCAATTCTCCAGGGGTATGGTGAACCAAAATGTGGTTGGACAGCCAGGAGGAAAGCAACACATCACACACTGAGAGAAAGAGAATCGCGCAAGTTGATGGAAAATCGCTTTAAATTATTGGAGAGCACAGTTTTCAATGACAAAAAGGCCCCAAAGGGAGCCATTCTCCTTAAGGTTTGTTTAGAAGAAGTCTGAACATTATTTCCTTATTTGTGAACAAAAGAAACCTTTCATATTCTGTGTGAGCTCAAAGTATGACCACTGCTTTCATTTTGATGGTTTAATTGCTGTTTGAGATGTGATATGTTGATCTGTCTGTTTTTCAGCATAATATTTTGAATTTCTGTCAACTGTTCCAACTCATTCGCCCCCCCTCATAAATATGCTTCCTTTTAGCCAGTGGTGCTGATGGCTGGGGCAAGCCGCAGGTTTGTTTTCTCTTCGTTGGATCTTGTTAAAGGATCACGAAGTTGCTGCTTCAGCAATACTCAAGTAGACACTCAGAAAATGGATGTAGCAAAAATGTGCTTGTCTCTTCTACATTGCACCTGCAGCCAGAAAATAAGTGTTGCTGCACATTTGCCTCTAAAACTATAAGGGTATTGTCTGGTCCACCCCTACAGCACAGAAACAGGCCCTGTGGTACATTGAGTTTGCAGTAACTATCAACCACCCATTTACACTAATCCTACATTAATTCATTTTTTTATTTCTCCCACATTCTATTCAACATGCCCCAGATTCTACCATTTACCTACACACGAGAAAATTATAGCGGTCAATCAACCTACCAACCTGCACGTGTTTGGGATGTGGGGGAGAAACCAAAAACCCATGCGTTCACAGGGAGAACGTGCAAGCTCCACACAGACAGCACCGGAGGTCAGGGTTTGAGCTGGTCTCTGGCGCTGTGAAGTAAGCAGCTCTACTACCTGTGCCAATGTGTCAGGCTTCCAAACCAAATCATGCAAAAGTAAATTGGATCCTACGTGCATACTGATAGCTTCCAGCTCTACTCGCCATCAGTTCTCCATGCCTGTGATTTACCAAAGTGTTTGACAAGAGACCAGTACTGGTTGAACAGAAATTCCATCCAATTAAGTCGTGAGATGATCGAATCCATTGTATTTTAACTTGTCCACGTACTTGTTACTAGGTACAGAGACTGCACAAGACTGCAGCCTTGCCAGTCTGTTTGACCCTGAAGTAGGTTTCGGGTCCCAATCCTCTCCAGTATCAAGGTAACCTATTTCCACCTCCAGACGCACTCCAACAGTTCGCCTGCTTAAGTATTTGTCCATTCCATTGCTATTGCTGGCTGACCATTCCAGTTTTCTGGCTGATTTTCTATCTGGAAACATCCATAAACTTCTACCAAGTCCACTCACCCATCACCACTTTTCGCTAGAATCAATGCCTTGCTGGACCAAAAGTTAAAGTTCTCATTCTTGTTTCTAAATTGATCTTTGACACCACTCATTCCCATCTCCACAACCTTCTTCAGCTCTGCAATCCTCTGAGATTTCTATGGCCTCATGCAGCTGCTGATTTTCGGTTAAAAATGCGGCTCTTTGAATGTGCTGCGGGATCTTTTAAGGCCAACCAGTAGGCTAGACAAAACCTTGGTTTACCTTCTCATCCAGGTGATGCTACCCTTGATGCTGCAGTGCTGTCAAAGATCTGCACTGGGCTCTGGTCTTTGCTGTGGCACTTGAATCCGTGTACCTCCAGTGTGGGGGTGATTGCTACCTCTGAAATACTGCTGATTCTGACTCTTAAAATTTCAAAAAAATAATAGTGACCATGAAATGATTATTTTTAAAGTCCTTCCTTGTGGAAGGAAATCTGTTATCCAATATAGTCAACTCTTAACTGCCTCCTCTGTTCAATGGCAGTTGGGTTTTACGAGAAGCACCTGCCTTGCCAGTGACACCCATATCCCATGTACGTACAAATAAATAAAACAAATACTGGGCAATCAGTAAACTTTTATGTTCATCACTGATCACAGGGAACAAGAAATAAAGTTAAAGCATGTTGACACAACACGTAGGTGGAGCGGTAAAGGGATGTTGGCTTTATAGTGTTAACCAGTGAATTATTGAACTATTTGGAGTAAGAAAGCAAAGATTTTGAATCGTAGAATCTTTACACCACTGCTCAGTCCATTGTGGCCATGCTGTTTGTAGATGAATCCAGTCAGTTCTGTTCCCCACTCTTTCTCTGAGGCCCTGAAACTATTTTTTCTCAAGTGCCAACCAGTTCCATTTAAAAGCCTCAGTAGATCTTTTCCACCATCCTTGTTAGTGGTGAGTGCAAGTTCATAAGAAGAAATTTTTTTTTTCTCACCTCCATTTCTCCTTGACACCTTTAAATCAAGGGTCTTGAACTACTGGAAACTAGATTTGTGTTCATCTTACCTGAACTCTCAAACATCTCTGTAAAATTTCCTGCATCGTAATTGCTGTAAGGAGCTGAAATACTCTCTGGAACCACTCTAGTAAATCTTGCCTCTTTGGGACCTTCACATTCTTCCTAAAGAGTCGTCAAAGTCGAGTTTAATGTCATCTGCACAAGTACATGTATGCACAGGTGCAATGAAAAGTTTACTTAGTGGCCACGAGAAGGTGTGGTACTCTGGTTGTGGCCAGTGTTTTATGAAGGTTCAGCATAACTTTTTATTTCTTATTCACATTATAAAGAGAGAATTTTGTTTCCTAACGTATTCTTGACGTATCCTACCACTTTGAAAGATTTGTATGCGCACACACACCCAGGTCCTTCTGGTCCTGCCCACTGTACCATTTAGTTTGTATGGTCTCTCCTTGTGCTTTCTACCAAGAGGTATCACTTCACACTTCTCTGTATTTCATTTCATCTGCCACTCACTTGTCCTATCTATGTCCTTGTCGTCTATTAATACCTTCCACATTACTATCTCATTTCCAAAGTTTACTCATCCTAAAATTTTGAAATTTTATCTTGCACATACTTTAAGTCATATATATCAAAATAAGCTGCGGTTCTAGTCACCGACCCCTGGGGAACATCACTGTATACTATTTTCCAGCACCATCTGCTTTCTATCCTTAAACCTACTTCTTATCCATGCTGCCGCTGTGGATATAAGTCCACAGTCCTCAGTTTTGCTAGGTAGCATTTTTATGTGGAAATTCAAATGAATGACATACCTTGCATTCTCTTCCTTGCCCGTCTCTACCACCTCATCAAAAGATTGAATCAGACTACTTTTGGGTCCTTTCAGAATGATTCTGTGATTGAAAAATCATTGCCGTTTTGGTCTGCAGAAGTCAATAATTCTCTGGGTAAACTGAACCAGTGCTGCTTTACTCACAACCTGTGATGTGTTGTTGCATGTTTTCTTAACCATATTTACTGTTCCACATAGTTGATGATGAACATCAAGTTTGCTGTTTTCCCAAGGTTTTGTTTATGGGGCATGGACAGCCCTGGCATTTATTCCCTAATTGCTCCCAAACTGAGTAGGTAGTTAAAAGTTGATCACACTGGAGTCACGTGCATGACAAACACTGGGAAAGCATTAAGTAACCGATTAGTGCAGGATATTAATATTTCATACGTGTGTTTGGCTTTGAGCATTTTGAGAACAAGTTCTGTTGTGGAGTGGCTCCAGCATAAGTGGGGTAGATTTGCCATCTGGATTGCTTGCTTCTATTTATGGATTATTTAAACCATTTGGCTACAGTTCTGTACTTCACTGGAAGTGACTGTGTAAACCTCCCTTGTTCATGTTAGGAGGTTTGCTGCCTTATGGACTGTCAGAGGATTGACAGATAATTTCTGGCACTGTCTAGTCAGGCATTTTTATCTTGGTTTTATCTTCGCAGGCCATTAATGTGATCAGCGACTTGGATATACAATCGGAAAAACTCTCCATGGAAAAGGAACTGTTAATGAAAAAGCAAAATAAATTGCTCGAGGAAATTTCACATCTGTCAAGTAAGGGGCGTTTTTTTCTTTAACTTTGTGAGGGTAAAGAAATAATTCAGATCATGTAACTTTGATCTGTACAATTCTTTGATCCCAGGAGAGATTACACTATAGCTTTTGACTTGTGCTACTGCAGTGTGAAGGTCAGTGAAGAAGATTCTTCTCCTTTGTGTGCGTGTGGATATGATAGCCAAACCAGATCTTTATGTTTGGTTGTGATGGACTTGGTGCGCTGAAAATTAATTGCAGTAGTTCTTGTTATTGGGAATTCATGTACCAGAATGAAAGAAGACAATTTGTCCTTCTGTTACAGATCTTTGTGACAGCAAGGGAAATCCAGTAGAGTTATTGGCCTTGTTACTGGCCTTGAAATCCAAACAATGCATTCAAATCTCACCCAGACTGGTTGAAAATTTGAATTCTGTTCAGATGTAGTTGTGGAATGATGTGATCGTGAAGCAGCTGGTTTCTTGTAAAACTCAAATGGCCTGCTTGGTTGCAGGCATGACAGTGTGGTGAACTTTTAACTGCCATCTGAAGTGCTCCACTGCTCAGTTAGAGGATTATCACAGCTGTCGTAGAAGGGCCAGTTCAGATGATCTGATCAGCTGCTTCCTTTTGTAGATTCAAGGTCTGAAGTACTTCAGGACCAGTCGGAAGAGGATGGGCGTTTCAGTACAAAGGGGATCTCTGACATAGAAGCCTTAACCTTCCAGCAGCCTTCTGATACACAATGGCTTGAAAACAGTGATCCTTCTGAAGCTGCAGAAATAAACGATAACGTGGTTTCAATTGTGTCAGAATGTCACAATGATGAAGGAGTTAAATGGGAGCAAGATGAAATGAAGGTCAGCAGCTTAAATACAATAAAGGTGGCAGGAAACTTCAAAGAGAATTACCAAGAACTTATGAACACTGATGGTTATGACCTCTCTGCAATAAGACGAAAGGCTTGTAATGGTAAAGATGAAGATGCCTCCTTCACTGTAGGGAAAGAATCATCTATTGGGAGCTCCGATTTTGGCAGTCATTCAGATTTCGACTTAAATATGGATGAAGTAAACGAAATAGATGTGGAAATATTGGTATGTATTGGATGCTGTTGAAATGAACCTGTTTCTTAAAAGTGATCAGGAGTAGGTTTTTTTCATTCAGAGTCATGCAGCACAGAAACAGGCCCTTCAGCCCACCATGTCCATGCTGACCATCAAGTACCCATCTGTACTAATCCCATTTACCAACACTTGGTCTGTAGCTGCCTGTGCCTTGGCAATTCAAGTACTCGTCAAAATAGTAATTAAATGTTTTGAAAGTACCTGTCTCCTCTATCCCTGAGGCAGTGCTTTCCAGACACCAACCATCTGGCTGAAAACAATTTCCTCCTCTGATCCCATCTAAACTTTTTATCCCTTATCCAAAACTTATGCCATCTGGTTTTAGACACCTCTGTTACAGAAAACATTTCATACTGTCTACCCTACCTATACGCCTCATAAATTTGTATGCCTCTATCAGATCTCTCGTCAGCCCCCAGCGTTCCAAGGGAAATGCACCCAGCCTATCCAGTCTGCCTTCATAACTGATATTCATCCCAGGCAAAATACTGGTAAACCTCCTCTGCATCCTCTCCAGTGCAATCGCAACTTTCCTATAATTTGGCAACCAGAACTGTACGTGGTATTCTAACTATGGCCTGATCAGTGTTTTGTAGAGTCTGTAACCACCTTGTTTTTATAGTCTGTGCTCTAACTAATGAAGGCAAGTATTTTGTTTTCTGCTTTCGTCTATCTGTGTAGCCACCTTCAGGGAGTCATGTTCCCTCAAAATCAGCTTTCATTATTGATTAACTATACCCCTTCTATTGGATGAAACCACTAGACAAACCTGTTGAGACATGCAGACTGAAGAGAGTACACTGGTCTCAGATACACTGATGTTTAGTGTTCTGAAGTTGGTTCATGCCACAGGGGAATTGGCCCAGGTTGTAATGTCGACTGTACTGTGATCCTGTTAGACGTATGTGAATGTCGGTGCTGGAGGAAGTTTTTGTTTTGCTGTTCCTGCCAATGTTTGTTGTGTAAGCTCCTGTGGATAGAGCACTTGTTACCTGTGTCCATCTTTAAAGGCTTCACTGTGAGTGATTTCCAGTGTTGGTTGGGTGAGTTGGTTGTGTAGAATTTAATTATTATTAATACAGTAACCCCAATCCTCATTATTTATCATTATCCACACAGACTCATTCGGAGAGTGAAAATGTGGATTTTGAGATGGAGGATGGAGAAGTAAATGATGGAACCTCAGCATCTGAGAAATTATGTGCACCTCCCAGGTTAGTGCAGAGAACCCAACAATTGCTATCATTCTGTTTTCTAGAGAACCTTTTAAAATCAAGTTTATGCATTCTTGGCTTTGTTCTGGAAAAATCAATGTCACAATGTGCCCTATTAAAAGGCACTTCATAGGGTCGCTGCACGGATGTGTCTGCCCAAGGAGTCAGATGCAACTGTATCAGCTTTGTGAATTTCCCCTCAAGTGATACAGAGTTCGTGTATGATAATATGTGAATCAGCTCAGGCTTGTGGATAGGGAAGTAAGAGAGTGTGGAGGGCCAGACTTTGAGAGCCCAATCAGGGCTTGGGAAAGAGGTGGTGGAACGATTGGGGTTAAGTCAGGGAGTTGCTATTATGGGAAGTGGAGATACATAACGTGACTCCCTTGAGTGAGATCTCAACCAAAGTAGCTCGATGGTAAACCTGGTTGTTTCAGGTGTAAGTAACAACTTCCACTGCTCAGAATTACATGTAGGGTGATCTCCCTTGCAGCTGTCCAAGTGAATGGACGTAATTTAATGCACGGTCACACTAGATGTGGTGATTGGCAATTAGAAGCACCCAGTTAAATTCCCCCAAGTCAACTTGGAAATTTGGGGAAACCGTGATTTTCAGACCCACAGCCCTGAAATGTCCTAATTTCTAGGTTACTGACATTTTTTTGCATGGGGAAAAGCAAGTGGTAGAGTAATTGTAAGATTCAGATGAAGGAAAGGGTAGAAGAGAAGGCCTAAGATAATAGAACACAGGAAGGTTGAATGACAAAAGGGACAAAAAGTGTGGCAATGGGACAAGTATAAAAAGCAAAATTGTCTGGTTCCATTTGTAACTCTCCACTGTGAATCAAATAATCACCTGGCATGGTTCTCCTCCTGCTCCCAAACAGTTACTTCTGTTGTATCCCTGGATCTGCCCTTGGTCCTCCTCTAATTTCTTGGCAACATTATCAATGCAACATCCAGCTTTATCTTACCACAGACTTGATGAACCTCTTCGCTGACTTCCAGCTGTCGCACTGCTTGTCCTTCCAAAACTGAATGGGTAGTAATTTTCTCCAAATAAACGTAGGCAAGACCAAAATCATTGTCTTCAGTCTCCGGCCTCCAACTGATCCCTAACTGTACACTTCATCCCCCTCCCTGGAAACTAACACCAAATCTGACTGACTGTTTGCAACAAGATGAGCCCATTTATGGCATCAGTAAGACTGCTTTTTTCAGCTCCTTAAGTCCACCTCTGCTACAACTTTTGACTATTTTAAGATGCTCTTTGCTGCTGCTTTCTATCTACCCCCATCCAAATTGTAATTCACAAAGTCCTGTTCACCCATCATACCTACTCTTTGCGAATATGCAACATATTGATTTAAAACTCTCATTGTTGTTTTCATAGCCTTCCATGTGTTTCCTATCTCTGAAATCTCCAACTTTATAGTCTTCAGTGATTTGCCCTTCTCCAGTTCTTGTCCCGTCTCTCCCAACTGTGGTCTCTTCTGTGCATCCCCAATTTTAATTGCTAATCCTTCGGCATTTATGCTTCCAGCTGGCAAAGCCGTATGTTCTGGAATCCTCTCCCTAAACCTCTTCTGTACCTCTTTAAGATGCTCCTTAACACTTGCCTCTTTTGCTTTAATATCTCCTGTGGATGTGACTATTTCAGCTTTCATTTGCTAATCCTCTTAAATGAAAAATCTTATGCTATGCTAAGAGTGCTGTATGAATGCTTTTGTAAGTTGTAACAAAGGTCATCAAACGGGGAGTATTTTCTTCTTTCCCAAACCCAGGTGTGCTGAGGTGAACTATTCAGCTGACTGCACACACCACGATTTGGACTTCGAACCTCTTGGGATCTCTGGTCTCTGTGCTGCAGAAGTGCATTTACTTGGGGTACTTTTTGTAAGAAAGATGACTTCCAACTCTGCATTGTAATTATTGAATGTTTATTTTGTTTAGGTGGCATTTTCATAATTATTCACAATCTCACAAGTTTTCACCCAAGAGGAAGGTAAGTCCTGATGACCGGTGTTGGTTTAATCATGTCCTGCATTCATTTGAGATGTGCATATTCTAATAGGATGTCTTCTGTTAGTTAATTTTTATATAAGTAGCTTTGGAAACAGAACTATAGAATTATAAAATATTGAAGCACGTTATCTTTCTCCTTCTGGTATAAACCCAGTGGTCTGTCTGCTCTCCGTACCACTGAATATTATTATTTAGAATCCTGCCCTCCAGTAGGTTTCAGAGACGTATTCTCCCTACAGCAGCCACTCAAAGCACTGCCAATGCTGTCTCTGTAGAATCTTCCAAATCCACTGGTGTGATAACTGACCTCCCCAGGTCAGTACCCCCAACACCGAGATTCTAATTACACAACTTCCTCCAGTGGGCAGGCCATATTATTCGAGTGCTTAACACCAGGTATTGGAAACAACCACACTACTTTGAGCTCCATCACAGCAAAGTACTGCCATGAAGCCAGGGAAATGGCTTCAAGGATTTTCTCAAAACCTCCTTGCAAAAACACATCCTGAGTGACATGTGGGAATCCTGACTCAAGACCAATCAATGTGGAAAAAGAACATCCAGGAAGGCACTGAGAGCCCTGAGTCTCTTCAGCAGCCTGCAGAAGCCAGGGAAAATGGTGGAGGAGCACATCACTTCCCATGCTGACCTCTGCAGACCTCTGACAGAGTCTGCAGATCCTACATGCATCTGTTAATCCAACTTGGAACACAGAACTGGAGTAGAAGTAAATCATCCTCAACCCTCAGTGAAATTGATCATTCAGCAGTGACTTATTGCAGAAAATTCCACACTTCTGTAAGGGTTTTTTTAAACTAACCTGCTCCTTCATTCTTTTTGTGTTCTTTGTGCCCTCATTAGTGTTTTGTCACTCACTGCAAGCAATCTTTTGCCTTTTATATTTGTGACCACAATATCAAACACATTCATTAGGCCTTCCATTATATAAACACTTCTAAGATTTTGGGAACCAACCACACCATATTGGTTCTGAACAATTGTTAGTTATGGAAGCTATTACTTTAATTTTTAAAAAAAACTATTTTCCATTTGTTTTTGTATTGTCTGATAAATGAAAGCTCCACTAGCTATGGACTTGCTAGGATTCTCTCAACAACAATTTACCAATTTTCAACAGCCTGGCTAATAGCTGTATCACAAAGTTTATTTGGGGGCAGCAGTGGGTTTTCTGTTGTACTAAGATAACTTCACTTGGAAACCAGTGCAGATTCTAGGTGATTTCTGGATTATGATTAGAATCATAGAACGTACAGCATAGAAACGGACCCTTTCAGCCCACCTTATCCATGCCGACTGTGATGTCTGTCTACGCTGCTCCCATTTGCCACATTAGGCCCATATCCCTCTAGGCCTTGTGGGCTGTACTGCTGCAGGATCTCAGCCTGAAACGCTGACTATCCCTTTACTGTCACAGATACTGTTTGACTTGTTAAGTTCTTCCAGCAGCTTATCTTTTGTTCCAGATTCCAGCATCTGCAGTCTCTTGTGTTTTCCTCTAAGCCTTTCCTATCCAAGTACCTGTCCAAACGCCTTTTAAATGTTGTAATTGTATCTGCCTCCACCACATCCTCTGGCAGCTCGTTCCAAATGTTCACCACTCTCTGTGTGGGTGGAAAAAACTTGCCTCAAATCACCTTTAAATTTCTCCCCTTAATTCAGGTCTTAATTCAGTACCTCTCTTTGAGTGTGTTCTTACGGGTTTTTACTGTCAGTTAAATTTCTGCTGTCCAGAAAAAGTTTGGTCTTTCTATGAAACATGCTATTTTTAGAAGCAGTAGCAGGCATTTCCTGTGGATGTGAGCTTGCACGTCTGTGCAACATATTTTTATTTTAAAGAGTCACAGTGCGTCTGAGCTGCGAAGAGTAGAAAGAATCCACTGTTGCACACGCTGAGAGAGCGAGAATGGCGCAAGCTGATGCAGAAACGTTTCAACAAGTTGCGGGAGCTGCTGTTTGAGGATGAGAGAGTTTCTAAACGTGCCATCCTTGATGAGGTTTGCTAAAGAATTTCTCTGGTGTTTTGTTTCTTAGATTAAGTTAAGAATCTTGACAGTTTGTTCTTGTTTCCTTCAGGAGTATGTTCTATCTTACTAAGTTATCAAGAAATTGTGGAAGGAGTAAAGAGCCATTCACTCCTGCTATATGTTGTATGCACTGTAACCATCAAAAAGTCTATTTTGTTTACTTAAACTCTGAAAGGAAGGTACTACATAAAAATCTCTGATCCCCAAAGGCAATGGGGCAGGACACCAGAATCTGTACCCGCCTTATGATTACATTGTTTAACTTGACCTACTGCCCTTCACAAATAGTATTTGTACTATTTTCCTAGCACAACAACAAAACAATCAACATGCCTTCTGGGGTATTTATTACTGTACAACATGTGAAATATCAGCCTTTGCCACTTGTGATTGATGATGCAGAATGTTTTCACGGGGGCTGTTTAGCACCCTGAGAGCAACATCTCTCGTGGATGTCAGCAGGAGGATAGGTGAGGGAGGGAGAGATCAAGATTCAAACTGCAGTATCCTCTTATATCTACCTGAGGTTTTTACCACTAGGGGACACTTAATCACTTCGCTTAGAATCAATGCATTTAGTTAATCCACACTTTATTTAGGCTTTATAAACTTCTCAGTAATATCCCATTGTTAATGTAAACTGACTCATAAATTACAGCTTTTCTACTACTTTGCTGGTTTCAGATTTATTTAAGTAGTAAATTAATGTCTTATAGAGTTGAATTCTGTCTCCAAGTTCTGCCAAAACTTGTTGAATGTTGTTTACAATACAGTAAAACACTGTAAATCCAGCACGTTTAGTATTTTGGTGGTACCAGACTGATAGATACTCCAGACTATTGGATATCAATTAATACTCCAACACTTTTAATTCACTTTTTAAGATATTACACAGTAGTATAATAACTTTTCCAGTGAACCCGATTAGTTTAAAGAGAGTATGGGAAACAGAATCCCGGGGGAGCTTGAAGGGAATGTAGGAGACAGAACCTGGCCAGCTTCAAGAGGGCACAGGAACTGAATTATGTGAAATGTTCTCATTTTTTATTGTGTCCTTGTGCACCTATATGCTGAAAACAATGCAATTATCTGTTGGCACTGTAACCAAAATCAAAATAGTATCTACTGACATAACATTTAGTATTTCACTCTGCAAGTAGGACACTGCTGTATGTACAGAGATAAAATGGCCAGGAATGTTACACTGCAGTAAAGGGTTGGTGGGAAGCAAAAATGATCAAAGATTGACTGAAACTTGAGACTCCTCACTTGGAATTCAGCCTTCGAAGTCTTGTTTGTAATTCTTTTGAAGATGATTTTGTTTTCTGCAAAGTACGTAAGAATCAGAACCAGGAGTAGGCCATTTTGGTTCCTTATGCCTGCCCTACCTTTCAATAATATTATTGCTGATCTTTCAATTCATTGCTATTTCCTGCACTAATCTCATATCCCTTTATTCCTTTAATATCTAAGTTTGGTTTTCTGAAAAAATTATAGGTGCCAACAGATAATTGCTTAATTTGATGTTTCTAACTTCTATAAGAAAATTAATTTTATATATGGCATCCAACCATACTTAAAGTTGGGACTATTTCCTTTTTCATTTGAAAATACTGGTTTTACAACTTATTTGTTCAGGGTTTCAAATTGCATTTTCCTGCAATTATGAAACTTTACGAGCACCTTGGCTTGGGCAAGGCAAGTCAAATGGATGTGGCACCCCAAAGCATAAATGGTTACATCAGAATAAAGTAAAATGGGAGACCTGCCCAAGAAACCAGTTTCTAAGTCAGAGGAGCAGTGGAGTGGTGAAAACTAAATGCCAATTATTTCTCATTTATTCCTGAAGAGTAATCGCAGATGACTTTGTCAGAGGCAAAAATGCCAGAAATTGTGTTCATTGCGGGTGTTTCAGAATCTGCTACTGCATTAATTCATGCTGTCCAGAGTTTGACAATCTACATAAGTTATTAATGACTTGCAATTAAATGTACACCAGATTTTTATGAATATTAAAAATGTGTTTATGGATAATTATAACCATTTTGCGTTGTTTTAACTTTTTGATTGCTGATTTTAGTGAGATACATCAGTACTAATACCAAGCTTTTCGTTACATAATTTTGTTCATCCCAACAGAGCATCAATGAAATCCAGAATTTGAGTCAACAAAGCCAAAAACTCTGTATGGGAAGAAGCTGCTAATGAAAAAACACAAGGCATTGTTAAAAATAATTTCAGTTCTCTCAGGTATTCTTCCCATGAAAATCTGTTCATTTAATTAATTCTTTAAGGAGTTAAACATCAGACTGGTTGGAATAGCCCTGTTTAATTTTGTTAATCCTATAAAACTATGAACATTCCTCTGTGATGGTGTGTCTACAATATTTGTAGTTGTTGTTGAAGACCATAAACCTTGTGTAAACCTTTCAATCCAAAATGCTAAAAATATACAACAGCCCTGTGAAGAGAAGTGAGGTGGGTTTGTTTATAGAATGACTCCACTGAAAGGGTGTTATTTGGCTAAACCTGCCCATGTAACCTTTGGGCAAATATAGAGAGGAGTTGAAGTAGCATCCAGAGTAGAGAAGTTGTGATAGAGGCCATTTGATATATTAGGCCCATGTCAAATTTTTGATAGATTTAACCAATTGTCCTCCCTCACTTGCCACCTGTGCATATATGTACCAGTGCATATGGCAATAAACTTGATTTTAAACTCAACTTTGATCCTCATTGCATTTCTGCCCCATCCTCCCCCTTAAGGGGGATGTCAGGAGTAAGTTTTTTTTTACACAGAGTGGTGGATGCGTAGAACGCACTGCCGGCAGAAGTTGTGGGGCAGATACATTAAGGACATTTAAGAGACTCTTAGATAGACATGTGAATGATAGAAAAATAGGGGGCTATGTGGGAGGGAAGGGTTAGATGGATCTTAGAGCAGGATAAGATGTCAGCACAACATGGTAGGCCGAAGGGCCTGTACCGTGCTGTAGTGTTCTATGTTCTTTAATGACTGTGGCCAAAGGTGGTGAGAATCCGTCCTTGTATTTCCTACGGCAGAGAATAGGGCCTATCAAGTCTGTGCTGTCTCTCTGAGCAATCCCATTCCCCCACTTGTCTGTAACCCACTCTTGTGCTTATTAACTCCTCCTTACACCCCTCTGCCCCCCCCCCCCAACTTCACCCTGCACCCGATTCTCCTGATGCCCACCTACACTAGGGATAGTTTACTCCAGCCACATAACCATCATGTCTTTGAGATGTGGGGGGAATCCTATGTGGTCATGGAGAATGTGCAAACTCCATACAGGTAGCAATAGAGGTTGGGATCAAACCCCAGTTGCTGAAGCTGAGGCAGCAATGCCATCTGCTGTTCTACTGTACTGGTTGAGGTGAATTGTATACTTGCATTACATGGCTAATTGAAGCCAAAAGTGTTTCTCGTTTCATTATCTTTTAATATCTTTTAAAATATATTTTAAATACAGGTCTGGACCAAGTCAGCGAATGGCTTATTTCTGATCTGTAAACTCAGTGACTAGTAAATCTTGCATATTATCATGAGGCTTACTATTTCTGTAGCTAATGCAATACTTGCTAAATTTGGTTCAACAAATTCTTCCTGAATTTGCAAAATGAGTATAATAAGAGTTCCTAAAAACAGGTCTGAAACTTTGCCTTGCATATTCCATAGATTATTTAGATAGATTAACAAAAGTAGATACAACTGACAAAGCTCTTAAATCCTACTGTGTGATAGAAATGGTGCCTCTGTATCCTCGTTGCACTTCTGCTCCATCCTCCTCTTCCTTTGAATTACCCTGGTTCTCCTTTGAAAGGGTAGTTATCAAAGGTTCCCAGCACCTTTTCTCAGAAACATCCCAATGAACACATCAACTGTAAAGGGTATAACAAATTAGTTCAGATCTATGCTAACAGTGTCACTTGCACTCTCTCCTCCGTGCTTCACTTGTTCAAATTTTGTCTACCTGCACACGTTTCCAGTACTGTTACTGGTTGACAATGTAAAAGTAAGGGTCCTTGTTCGGTAAATATCTCGGACGATGAATACCTAGGCTGTGATCAGCTAAGTCCGTATGGTTCAAGAGTCAACTTGGGAACATTTTGCTCTTAAATTAATGTTGTAGTTTTTGGATCATATGCTCTATCTTTGCAGACTAATTGTGAATTTCTCATATTATACAGCAGAGAAGAAACTTAAGAATCAGAAAAGTGGTGAGAAGAATTGTGAAAGACTATGAACGTAATGGAGCCACTGTTTCTACAGGCAGCCTGTAAGTAATGAAGTGTTCTATTTCTGAATTGATCCACAGATAAATATCAAGTCTAGCAAGGTATTTTCCTTTCAAGTGTACCCTGCGCTGACTCCATTTTTGTTATTCATACATGGGAGGTGGGCATACTGGAATCACCAGCACTTCATTTTTATCCAGCCTTGAGTGCCCTTGAGAACATGATAGTGAACAGCCTCCAGAAACAAGACTGTCCATGGGGTGTTGCAGGACTTTGCCTTGGCAGGGACGAAAGAATGGTGATTGCTTCTAAGTCAGAATAGTGTGTGATTTGGACGGACTTGCAGGCAGTGATCTTCTCACGTATGTTCTGGCTTTATCCTTCTGAGTAGTAGAGGTTGTGACATTTGCGACAATTATAAAGGAAGCCTTTGGTGGGGGGGTGGGGGTTTGCCCTGGTGGTACATGCTGCAGTTTGCTGGTGGTGGAAGGAGGGAGTAAGTATTTAATGAGATGCCTTCCAGTGGGCTGCTTTTTTCTTCATTGTTATTAGACCTGTTGCCATTAAGTCAAGTGGAGAGTATTCCATCAATGATCTGATTGTACATCGTAGATTTTGGAAAAATCTTGGGAGGTGAATTATTCATTGTGGAATATCCTGCCTTGTAGCTTTTGTTTTTATGCGAATTAAGCTCCTGATCAATGGTAAGGTCCTAGAATGTCGACAGTAATGTATTTGAATATCATGGGGAGATGCTTAGACATGGCTGGAATGTTCATTGCCTGCCAGTTGTGTGACATAAATGTTACTTCCCATCTACTAGCCCAAGTCCAAACATTGTCTAGGTCTTGCTGCATGCAGACATGGAATGCTTCATTATCTGGAGGGTTGCAAGAAGAACAAAACACAGCAAACTTTGGGGGAAAGGTCACTGATGCAGATAAAGATGATTAGGCATGGGAATCTCTGACAGTGAAGTCCTGAGGTTAAGATGATTGCTCTCCAACAGTGTACTGGAAATACAGATATGGGGAGAACTTCAACTGCATAAAATGACCAAAGACCATCAGAGTTGTATTAAATTACTTAACTGTGTTTTCAGCTATCATCTGCTGCAAAGGAGACCAATGAAGATTCTGCACTTGTACCAATAGCTGGTAAGATTTATTTAGTCCTTTCTTCAGTAGCATGTAACAAAACCATATCTATTATTGATCTTCCTGGTGCTGATTGGGAACCAACTACGAACAAGTTGAACTGATAAAGAGATGCATTCTGCCAAATGTTATGAGTTGCATCTCCTTCTTGCTCCTCAAAGATAAAGTTATCCCTATTCCCCAGAAATTCCTGCCTGAAAAATCTAAAACATCAGCTGTTCTTAAAATGTAGGAGTAGGATTGAGCCAGTTCTATTCACAAAGAGATAATATAATAAGAGTGTTGATTGATCTTTAGAAGAAGATTGTCCAATCATTTCAGAATTGAATTGGTCGTTTTATTTACATGGAATGAAAACAGCCATATCAAGCTGGTAACTGAGTTAATAGCATGAAGTGATCATGCTGTTTTATTTGTACAAATATCACTTAAAGCAAAAGACCTGCATTTATATAGCCTTTTCTTAACCTCAACATTCCCTGGAGTGCTTTACAACCAGTGAAGCAATTTTGAAGACCAAAATTATGTAAATTCTGGAAATTCACAATGAAAATGAAAGTGCTGGAAATTTTCAGCAAGTCAGGCAGTGATTGTGGAGAGAGGAACTGAGTTAATGTTTCAGGTCAGTGACTCTGCAATCCGTGGACATCCCTCCACTTGATGCACCCCACTACTGATCATAGCTTAAGGCATTGGGGTCAAAGTTTTAAAATCTCTCCCTCACCCTCTCTCCCCTCCGTTGCAACTTATATATCATGGAAACTGGAGAAATAGGGAGAGCACCCTCCAGTATTGTGAGCAGTTCTGAATTCATTGATGCAGAGACATTGGAGAAGATCTGTAAGAGTAAATAAATAGGATGAAAGCAAAAGAAATTATAGTCACAGGAAAGATGGAACAGACATGGTTTTTTTTTCTGGAGAACTAAAGGGTTTGATGGGGTAAATATGGTAAAGATGTTTCCACATAGGGGTGATCAGAACTACCAGGTATGATTTTTAAATGCAACTGTTTTTTTAAAAAAAATAATTGGAGTGGAAATCCAACTCTGGGATGGGTGCTGGAGAAGCATATTAGACAAAGTGACATACTAATAGACTTGTATGAAGATGGGAGGAGTTCAGTGTGGCAGCTAAACAACACAGTGGGCCTAAAGCAGGATGTCAAAATGCTGGAAGTACTTGGAGGTCAGGAAATGTCTCCAGACGGGAGACTCAGCAGGTCAGGCAGCGTGGACCTTTAGCTGAATGATTTTGTTTTTCTGTTCTTTTACTTAATACTGCATATATTGTCACCAAGATCATTCAGCTTGTCTGTAGTGAATCTGATGAGAGCTTACAGGACGATTAAGAAAAAAGTGCAGGTTACCAAAGGAAAAAACCAATGCTTCGAATAAGTGTAATTTCTTTTTGCAAGTTGAACAGGACTGGACTCATTCAGCTATAAAGGATGAACATATCAATGAGATGTACTTAACAACATAATTTAGGCTGAGGTTCTTGTCCTAACTATATGGGAACCTTCTGCTTAAATGCCCAAATCTAAAGATTCAAGAGGCAAAAATTGAACTTGCTGACACTGGTGAATACAGCCACACTGACACACTCCCAAAATTACTGCAAAGTTGCCAAATAAAAAGAGAAGAATTGTATAGTTACAAAGGGCCCCAGAATCTATCTCAGTTTTTAAACAATAGTGTTTAAAATCTGACACTTTTAACTTATTAATAAAACTTACTTGTCACAGGAACTCCTTTTCATCTTCTCCTTGAGAAATTGCAGTTTCTCCTCATGGCGAAGAGTTTGGAAGAAGCAGTCCTTTTGAACAGCCAGAAGCACTTGGCACCAAAGGACTAATGTCAGGGAGTGCTATGGTATGCCAGCAAGAGGAGACGCGTTTAGCTTTTCCAGGTACAGTGGCTTCTAAAGAGTGTGTCAAGATAATTGTTGTTTCTAAATTCTAGAATATTGGGAATATGAAATGCGGTCCAATCCTAAATTAGAGCCAAGTTGCTGGTAGAGGTGGGTGCTTTCATTTTCCAGGAGAGAACATTAACACTTAGCTTCAAAATGTACTTCGTGTTCATTGATGGACTACAGCCCGATTAAACTGCTCAGCCTTTGGAAAGTTATGGAATGGCACTGAAGCAAGGCATTCTAAATCACTTTGCAATCAATAATGTAGAGGTAGTGTTGTATAATTGGGAACATGAAACAGATTTCGCGTAAACACACAAACAGCAATGTTGGAGCAGGTAACCTATTTGAGTGATGTTCGTGGAGGAATAAATATTAAAGGCTCCCATACTGCTCTTTAAATAGTGCCATGGGGTGGTTAAGATCAATTGAGGGAGGAGGTAGGGTTTCATTTAAAGGTCTCATTTGATATAATGTAACACTCCCTCAGTATTGCACTGAAATGTCAGCATAGATTATGCATTGGATCTCTAGAGTGGAATTTGAACCAAAAAACCTTCCACCACCAAGACCAGAAAGGTGTCAGCTGGGCTGCAACTGACACTTAACACAACTGAAGCAGGTGAAGAAAGCTGAACTTCTGTGTGCTCTGTAAAATAATGGTACTGTTTTCGTAAGGAGATAGGAAGGGTATGAAGAGAATTCATTGCTGTACTGTGACAGACTCCTACATGCAAAGGTTTGAAAAGAGGTGAAACTTGTGAAATGTTTACAGAATGGAGTTTGCCTATTCTTCCTTTGACGGTATTGGTATCCCCTGGGTGCTCTGGTCTCCTGACATCCAAGGAAATGCAAGTTGGTAGGTTAATTGGCCCTAGTGTGTAGGTGATTGGTAGAATCTGGGGTGCTGATGGGAATGTGGGAGAATAAAATATGGGATTAAGCGTTTTATATTAATAAAAGTTGAAGGAATTTTAAAAAATCTACAATGGTGATTGAAAATACTTTTTCATATAAACATTCATGCAAGTGTATGAAGGGGCAATTTCGAAACACTAATTCTCAGAGATATACAGCACAAAACTCTGTTTGATAACACTGCATCAGCCAAAGGGTTGAAGATGAGGCAGTGCATATGTCTAATCAGAAACAAAGTTCAATTTTTTTATTTATTCAGAAGACAATCCATTTAGGTTGGAGGAAACAAAACCACAGTGATTTCTCCCAATAAAAGCATGTTAATTTCATCAGAAAAATGCAGTGAGGGTAGGACAGTTGTATGCGTACAGTCAATCACAGTAGTTTATAAGCAGTGTCTCACCAGGGAAATTACTAATTCATTTCTGCACGCCCTGGCTATGTTATTGTCACTATTGTGGACTAATATTAGCATATGACTTCAAAGAAACCTGAAGACCCTAAAAATCTGATGGATGTCATCATTCTTAGCAAACGACTGGCTGACCCCACTAGCAGCAGAGAAATTAAGATTTGGCATCTTTTGGGTTCCTTGGTGTGGACTTTGCCCTGATGCTTTCTAATGCAGTTGTAGCAAGCTACTACTGTGGAACTGACAACTGTTCACAAATCAGTGTCCTGTGGGGATAACACATTTTTAGAACTAGTCATCTGTGGCTGATTGTAATGTGGATTTTGAATTTTTAGTTGAATTCATTCTTATTTATATTATTGACATTGCAATTTGTTTTTTATGGCTTACTTATAAATATGCTGTACAAATGGCTTGTATTTTGGAATGTATTAAAATTTCTTTTTTTTACATAGAGAATTACTTGCACAAGTCATCTTCCCAATCAAGAGAGGACATGGTCGTACAGAGGCAACCAGAAAAATCGGGACAAGTCCGTGGTGTGGTATCAAGAGCCATAGATGTAGCATCAAGGAACCTTAAGACCGTGAAGGATGAAGAAGAGCACGTGAATGCATTGAGCCAGAAATTCAAACCAACAACAGATCTGTCGCCACTAAATGGAGGTCAACTTGAAAAGCCAGCACAAGAGGCTTTGTTTTGGTCAAAGTCAACAAGCAATTGCAGTACTGAGGTGGCTCTGGGAAAAGATCAAACAGATCCAAGATCAGCAGTAAAAGGGAAGCTGCAGGTTATCAGATCAACAAAGGGACAGGATATTCTTCAAAAACTGGCCAAGAAAGTGCAGGAGGCTGGAATAAAACCATGGACATGGAAGTCAAAGCGAGAAGATTCAGAGAATGTCCCACAAACATTGTTTGACAGTGCTAGCAAGTCAATCCAATGTTTCCAAAAGGCTTCCACCACCCCTGGAAGTGAATCTCCCATCACCCCATGTGTCTACACAGATGCAACAAAGCTTTTTATGGAAGGTAAAAGCTTGCATGGACTTCTGCCAGACCAAATATTGAAGCAGGGCCCACCACTGAATACAGGGGAACTGGGGCAAATGGAATCTGAACTGGATGTGGATTCAGCCTCCTCCAATGACTCTACCACAGCAGCACATGCAGTCAGAGAGCCCAAAATATTTATATCTTCTGTAGATATTCATTCAGCCAATGAAGCAAATGCAAATGGAGGCTACTTGCTTCTAGATTCCACACAATAGTAGGAAAGGTTCCTGAATGAAGTAGCTCTGACCGTAACAAGTGTTACTGTCTTCTCTCTTTCTCTTGTACTCCTGTGCCGAAGATCTCTCCACGCCTTAATGGAAGACTGCTGAGTAACCGATGGCCAGAAATGTTGAGTATGTTTTCGTTTTGGATAGATGAGCCGTGACTAGGATTGGGTTCGCCTGAAGCAAGCTTCTGAAACTAATAGCAAGGGCTGCACCCTGTGCTAATGTTGGATTTGACTTGATGTTTACACACAATCTTTTTAAGCTGTTCAAGAAAGTCTTGCTATGCTGCTTCTTTTGGCCAAACTAAAGGCCAAGTTCTCTTCTCTTTCTCTTTATTCTGCCCTCGTCAAGGTTACCGTCCTTCCAGCAGGAAGAGTGTAATCGAAGGGGAGTAGCTCTATGAGTGGATAGAACTGCAGGCTGTACAGCTGTTGACTTTGTTGCAATATTGGCACTTGCACAATAAGGTGATTATTGGATGCAAATGGGGGCAGGGAATTCAAACCAGAGTGAAATTAGAATGATCTGTGTGAAGAATGCATCCCAAGAAGTGAGACTCTCTGGCAGAATTTTGTATTTATGGAGATACCAACAGTAAAAACACCGCTCCGTCCCATCCCACGTAGGTTAGTAGCTGAAGCAAATCTATTTAATGTGCAAAAATAAACCATAAGAATGTTTCTTTTAATGTGAATGAGAGGGCCCTAATTCTACAACTTATTGAAGGTCTGTAGGAATGGGATCACTTTGCATGTTAAACTCTGAACTTCTGAAGACGTGAGACTCAATGTTTGTTGTGCATAAACTAGTGAGGCAGGGGTTATATCTTTAAAGTTTAAAGTGCTCACCATGCTTACAGGTTTGGGTCTTCAGTTTTTAACATGGTCTTAAGTGGGAACATATTGCACAAAAACCTTCACACAAGGTTATTTTTCCCCTTGTGTAGCTGTTATTTTTGTGCAGCACTTAACAATTGTCTTTGACGTTTTTAAAAATGTTTTAGAATCTTACACTAATGCTAAAATGGCTGAGAGGATATCTGGCCTTTTGCAGAATAGCCACTTATGGGCTACACTTGAAAGAATTAAAACGGTTAAAAATTTCAAAGTTGTAATTCTTAAGGCTTATTGCTCCCTGCAGAGCCCACCATGGGGCAGTATATGAACATTTGGTTCAAATGTACTTGCACTTGACTACAAGATGAGTCACTTTTTATTATAATTCCAAGTAAAAGGATTTGAAATAATTTTCTTGTGGTCCCAGTGCTGGATGCTCACTGTTCCCTAGCTGAGAGCAAGTGTGGGTCCTGCTTCCACATTCTTATTATGGAATAGACTCCCATATACAGTAGTGCAGGCCAAAACCAGAGATATATTTTATTTTGAAAACACACCGCTCCGTCCCATCCCAGCAATCAGCAATATTTTAGTGGACTTCAGCATCAATATGGATAAATGAATGAAGTTAAGCCCTGTGGTCAGCCTTATCAAGAATTATCTTGTCTGATCAGGTGTGAATAATGCTGTGATTCTTTTATCCACACCATTCTGTAGGAAGCAGCAGATCCCTTGTGGTATCTCCACTGGTAGCTTGGCTACTCTGCTCTGGTTGTGAATTACTGGTTTATAAACTTCTTTTCACTTGGGTATATTGGTGCAGGACCCATATAGCTTAGATGTTTGAAGAATTGCAGTTTAGTGAAGAGACTTGGACCATGTACAAGGTTTTTCTAACCAATACTTGGACTGTGGTTATGATGTTCCTCATGTGCTTCTATCTCTGGTGGACCATCACTTGCAAGTTTGTAGCTCAGAGTGTTCAGTTCAATTTGTACCACAGTTCTTTGTGTCGGTCTAATGTTTGTGGGTCAAGTGGTTTGCAAAGGTTGATTTTAGCACTGTGACCTCTGATGGGCAAATCCTAAATGAGAACACAAAAGGGTGGCTAGAAACTACAAGATATGCAAGTTATGGGAACCTGGATTTAATCCTTGTACATGTTCCCCTGGGCTCCCTGCTTGTGTATATATGCAGCCCAGAAAAATCCACTGGAATGTCATCTGGTTATGATCACTTGTTGCTGTAATTTGTAAGAAGCTCCTCTCCTTTATCTTGCATGATTATGGGGACTAGGTGGGGAAAAATTGGTCTGATGTCAGATTAGAATGTATCCTTGAGAAAGATTTCTGGAAGTGGTGAACAGGTGAGAATACTTGTGCACATTTTCAGTACTGTATCTTCATATTTCACACTGCTACACATGATGCACATTTTGCCATAATGGATTTGAAGGGCCACCAATGTTCTACCTCCTCATGATCTGGCCTTGCACTGCCATGAGGAAATATCCTCAGACACCTTTTGTTTTCCTGTTGGGATTTGATTATTTTTCACGTTTTGTGTCTGCACAGCCATCTCTGGCATTTGTTGTGTTTCACATTCTGTTTTGAATGCTTTTGAAATTTTCAGCCTAATTTAACAGTGCTTTAAAGTCAGAGGCATGGCATAGTTGTGCATCATTGGAGACTTTCTTAAAGGAAGTAGAGGCTCTATGTACAGTTTATAAAATTCTTTGTGTATACTATATATGATTATCAGATTGGAATATTGCTGCAGAATTCAGCCATTTGAATGGGACTAGTACATTGGAGATGCTGCATTGAATAGATCAACAACACTACACTTAAATCCTAGTCTCCATAATCTCTCTGGTTGAATGTACATTACACTAAGGGTTAGTTATCCATAATACATTGGTTTAGTATTCACTTCAATTGCTTGAGCTAGAACTTAATGGAAATTTGTGGGGCTAATTAACAAACTTTAAGTAGAAAATAGTCCTTATTTTAACAGCATTTAATCATTCACTAACCTCCTTCTGTTGAGTGAGCTGAAACATCAGTAGCAGTAATAGAATTGGCTTGTAATTTGTTTGGTATTCGAAAAGGAGACACTTGCAAGTGTTTCATGTACAGTGGGAGGATGTAACTGGCGCTAAAGGACTGCAGGGATTTGTATCTCCTTCCCCGTTCCAAAAGCAAAAGTACAGCAAACTGTTGCAGTTCCATTCATACCAGAATGTGCTGCATGAAGTAAGAAAAAAACTTGGTAGAGGGCAAGACATATTTGTTTTAAAATACGAATCATTTAAATTAAAAACCAACAGTTGGAAGGGCACATCAGGAACAATTGAGTTAATGTGTCTGTAAATTAACTCTAATTGTTACTGGTTGATTTCTCGCAGTGAGGAAATCACTGTTAACCAGCACACCACTGAAGTTCAGGCTTCCTGTCCTGAAAAAACTGCATGCAAAGTTAATTTGCTGTTAGTCATTTTAAAGGCTGAGGGAAGGAGGGCGGGACTGCTGGTGAAACTAAGCTTTCCTGGACACTACTGCTCTGTTTCTCACTCCAGTTTAAAACCTAGTTTTGTTTTTAGCTTGACTTTGTTTTGGTGGCCATTCCAAAATAAAAAACTGTTCCTACTGCCTTGCATTGCACCTTGATCTCTATATATCTGTGGCTGGAATATAGGATGAGGAGCAGCCACAAGGACAACCCACTTGTGATAATGGCCTTTCAGCCCCCGCTTGAATTTGAGCTGCATCTGGTGAAACTCAGGGTAAACATAGAATACTGTGTTTGTTCACTTGTGCAGGTGTAAGAATGAGAAGCGTGCTTGATCCCATGGACAACCGAACTCTCGTGAGGGAAGGTCGGTTCACAGCACTTCTACATGCCTCTCAACAGCTCACATAACCATTCCTGACCTGGGAAAGTTTCTTTTAATTCCCCTTTGGCCTGTAGCATTCCAACCCTTTGCTGTTGCTTCTGCTCTTCCAGATAGCCTGTATGTTTCTTGTCATTTCAGTTTAGATTAAACCTTACTGCAGCTTATGGAAAATGCAAAGATTGGAACCTTGCAGCTTGAGAAAATGTGGGCACCCAGCTTGAACTGCAAAGCAAAATGTAATCTATGCACTGTGGCAGATATCCTAGTCTGTCTTCAACAGTTATTTAAAAATCAGTTTTATTTTTATTTTTAAGCTAGTCTTTAGATTGCATAGTTGGTATACTAGATGAGGGAGTGAACATATCCGTTATGGAAGCTGTCAATTACATCAGTGATTAATCATGGGTAAATTTGGATCAGATAAGACTTTTGGATTGCATTCCCAAAACAAGTGAATTGTAAAATCTAAGTATAAAATAAGTTTTAAAGACCTCCAACTTTTTGGGCAGGTGGAAGCTACCCTTGGGGAGGTTCTTGCTCCATACCTCGAGTTTACTCTCCCAACTCTCTACTGATCATCCTATCAATGGGTTTGTCTGGTGCCAAGATATTTTTCAACTCACAAGGACTAATAAAATCAAGTACACAGCCATTAAAAGACTATTTGTTGACAGAATAAAAAAAAATATAGGAAAATATATAAAAGCCCACCATTGTACTTGTTTTGACATCAAGGCCTGTTTTCTTTGACAAAATGCAATTATTGGCACCATGTTTGGTGTAGACCTGAAGGGCCTGTTCCTGTGCTGTACTGTACTGATGACTGTAATTGGGATTCAACCTCTCATGTAGTCAATTTAAAAAAAAAGGTGCCCTCCCATCTAATGCTTTGGCCGAGTACTAGAATTTCAAGTAATTGTTTAATCATGACTGTGACATTTAGAATTGAAGGAAAATAAAGTGGTTGTGTCAGCTTGGTTCGGTTGCTAACACTCTCATCTGAGTGAGAACATTGTGCACAATCACCACCTTAAGACTCGTCCATAACTTAGTCTAACCCAACCATTGTTTATGAAGTTGATCTTCTTAGGATAATGTACCATCAGCATATTGAGGTAGGCATTAGAGACCTGTATGTCAATGAAGAGGGGAGATCTCATGCTGACCTGGCCAACATTCCTCCCTTAACTGGGTATCACGCTCAATATTAGTGAACTCTTGGTTACCCAAATTGGCTGCTTAATTTGCCCACATAACAATCACTGCATTGCAAGATAATTGTAAGTGTGAAGCTCCTTGAGACATTCAAGAGATGTAATTAGGTGCTATGTGAATGCAATTTTTTTTATAATTGTAACATACAAGGTATTTATCAGTGTAACTAATTTGTGTTGCAAGAATTCTGTGAAAATGGATATAAGCTGGACTGTGTGAAGATTCCAGAGCATGACTGAAACATTTAATGAGGAAAAACTCTTTAATGTTATTTCATAAAATGTAGAAAACATGACTTATCATTTTTAAAATTCATGGTGTTGTTCAAGTGCTTGTCTGCATAATGGAAGTTTTCCTTTCACGTTGTTGTAGTTCATTGTGACTAAAGGATATCTTTTTTAAATAGCAAATATTGATTTGCTAATGAATTTATCTAAACCTGTTTGTAAAGTAATACCAGTGTTATTTGTATTTTTAATATTTTTCAATGAAAGGTGCATCACCTAACAATTGGTGATAATTATTTTTAGTATGAATACTCTGTAAATACAGCAAACTAATTAAAAAGTATGTTTGCTGCAAAGTAAGTGTTTTATTTGGCTAGATGATCTTATTTGCATCCAAGTGACAATCTGGTGATCCCCAGAAGTCTTGATCTCTCTCCCTTTCTTTACCTTAACTCCTGTTCTCTTCCTTTTCACTCACTTCTGATCAATTTTAATCATTCTTGTTCATCTCAAATCCCTAATGCACTTCTAGCATGCCCTTAGTATATCTCTACTCTGTTATTTTACTACATTTGCTTACGGTGAAGAGTTGGCCTGTGAACATATTCCACCAGTTTTCTGGTATCTTGCCAAGTAGCCATTCAAGTAGATGGGGCTGTTGGCCCCAGGCTACAGAGACTGGGCTCTTCCTCCCTATATGTAGTGAATAATCTAGTTGAGATGCTTATGACTAAGGGATTTGATGAGAGAAGCACTCCTGAGGTGAAGTTCAAAGCAAAGGACTATAACTTTAAAGTAAGTAGTAGGCTGTTCAGGAATGAAGTCAGGAAGGGCAGTGGGAACTTAGATCATTTGTAAACTCAAAATCTGAGATCTGATTTTTAAGATGAGCTTATTAATTACCGATAGGAAGGTGAATGGAATTAAAGGACTGTATGTTTACTATTCTGTGCTCAGTGACACAACAAGAATGATTATTCCATCAGTTTAAATCTATTACATGGTGATGATTGGTCCCTGAACCACAAGGACCTGCTTTCCTACGCACTGCAATCTGAATTCCACTACTTTCCTTTTTCTGGCTCCCTGAATCAGGATTGTGCACCATCTGGTCCTATTTACAAGAACAGGCTTCCCTTCTGACCTTTTGGATGTGACACTAAACCAAAATCCCAGTTGTCTTTTCGACTGGTTTCAGGAGATTCGTTGGCAATGTTTAGAGAGCAGAATAAGCACATGAAGTATTAAATGGTTTCTGTGTTATTGCACAGTGGAGACTGCAGTCTAGGTTTATTATGATTTACTTGCTGAAGTAGAGTTGCTCACAAGTAGAGAGAATGTCCAATTATTTATTCCCTCTTGCCAAATCTCATTAAAATTTCAGCCAAAGAAATGATCAAATAACCATTAGGTCATTTTAAATAAAGAAGTCATATGTTTTAAATAGGATATTTAAACTCTCAGTGGCACTGCGATTAATCAGCTCAAAAACCTCTTGCACATTATTATGCAAACAGTTTGTTCAGGAATTTGCAATAGAAATCATTTCCACTGTTGGTAAGACAGTATCCCTGTCATTAAACTACTTTGCAATTTACAGGCATGAGAGCCAAATGGCTACCTTTGCTTCTATTTCCTATGCCTCTCCACCCCCCCCCCCCCCTTTTTTAAGGATACTCAGGAACATCTTGAATAACCTACACAAATAAAAACACTCAGGAGGTCTCAGCAGGTCAGGCAGCATCTATGGAGGGAAGTGGACAGTCAACACACAAAATGCTGGGTTCCTCCAGCGTTTTGTGTGTTGCTCTGGATTCCAGCATCTGCAGTCTCTTGTATCTCCATTTATGACTAAGCTATTAGCCTTCTGCTGTAAAGCTTCCTGCTCTGGCCCAGTGTCAAATTTTGTTTGATGTTGCTTGTGAAGTATTTTTAAATGTTTTGCCACATAAAAAGGCATTATGTGAAAACTGAAGCAAGAGAGAAGGACTTTGATTGATGGCCTGCCTTTCACTACTCCAGAATAATCCAAAATGTTTTGCAGCTATTTAAGTACTTTTCGAAATGTAGGGATTGAAGTGGTCAATTGCAGAAGAGTTGAACTTTCGGCAATGGCCAAGTGATTCATGTAATATTGGTGAAGGATAAACACTTTCTAGGATGTAGATAACAACTCCATGGCTCTTGAATCTTTTACATCCACTCATGAAAGCAGATGTCACCTCTGACAGTGCAAATGCAGACTGTTAGAACTTCCATCATCTCAGCCCATATATTCCTGGTCATTGCAAATTTTCCCATTGTATCACCTCTGATTCTTGGGTTAAGGCCTAAATTCCATGTAAAAATAAAATAAGTGGAGGCAAAGATGTGGTTGACATTTTTTGGGTCAGGACCCTACATCAGGACTTGATCCAAAACATCAACCATCCCTCTGCCTCCACAGATGCTGTCCGACCTGCTGAGTTCCTCCAGCAGTCCTCCAGATTATAGCAGCAGCAGAACCTTGTGTCACCAAATGCCATATTCTCTGGTTCTCATTGACCCTATGACCACCATTTCCAAGTCAGAACACCTCTGTTAAATTTCTTAATCTTTGTTCCAGTAAGAATAACTTGTCCAATATCTCCACATCACTGAAAACATTTGCACCCTCTCTGACACCCTGACATCATTCCTAATGTGCGGTGCCAAGTATTTGCTTTAATAGTCCGCTTAGTCAAAACAGTGACTTACATTTGTATTCCACGCCCCTACTCATAAGGACAGTTCTATGCACCCTTGTGGCTGGGCACTTAGCTGCTTGCCTCCTGGAACTCTCCTGGAGGCATTCAGCCATTTCTCATTCTGTGCATTTCCTGGCTATCTTTCCTGGCCCAGCAGTGCAATGTTGGGAACTGCACGTATTTCATACATCAATGTCTGTTCCCATATTGTCCAGGTTGTAGAATGAAATGAGATCAATGCACAAAGAAGGAATGTATTTTCTCCCTTGTTTATTTGACAAGTTGTCCATGATTCTTTTCCATGAAGGACTGAGTACACAGATTTTATGCACTGACCCATTCAGGTCAGGTTGCTTCAATTTTTTTTGTGTTCAATCTCCCACTGTTTCCATTCCTGATTCTGATTTTCGTGTCAGGTTGGAGGTTGTCAGTTATGGAATATTTGGTTGGGTTTTAAGAGTGTTGTCCCTTAATGTAGGTTTTCGTCAGGCTTATTGTAAGGCCGTATTTAGTAAGTACTTGCAAGAAACTACCAGTGAGGATGTGTAGATTAGTCTTGTTATCTGTATCAGAGGCCAGGCAGTCTGCATAGAACAAACCCCTGACAAGGACATGACAGACATTTGAGTTGGTCTTGATATGAGCTGCCTTGTAAAAGTATCCTGTCTGACTGTGTGGAGATGTATCCCTCCTGTTTTATTGTCAAACTCATGGAGAACAATAAGCTAAACAAGAAACCAGCTTGGTGCAAACACACGACCTGTTTATAACGTACAGCAGCATGGTACTCAAATTGCTGGACTTGTCTTTAAAGGCCAGGTATATTAATCTAGGGATGTTTGAACCTTACCATGGCATCTAGGAAATTTAAACATTTAAATAAATCTGGAATAAAGCGCTAGAATCGTGAAGCTATCAAGTTTCCATAATCTGCTTTACTTAATGACTTTCAGAGAAGGAAACTTGCTATCCTTTTCCTGTCCAACCTATGTGTGACTCCACACTTGCCAGTGTGGCTGACTTAGAATCCCCTTCTGCAATGGCTCAGCATGGCACTCAGTCCAAGGGCTTATTAGGCATAGGTATTAGATTCTGACCTGCCAATGATGGCTACATCTTGTGAATGGAGAAATAAGAAAAAAAACTCAACTCTGAATCTTGCTTGCACCGTTGCTGAGTGAAGGAAAGTGACTATGTTCAGTTGTCTGAGGATTAAAGGTTCCACTTTTCACCTCATAACAAATCATGAAGAAGCCATCTCTACCCAGAAGGTTGAACGGAGCACTGGGTGGAGCACTCCCTGAGAGGTATAATATGCACAAATACTGTCTCCAATCTAATAGCAGAAGCTACTGAAGATCTGGCTAACCTAAGCATCAAAGAACCAAATAAAGCTCCAGGTCCTTGCTGATAATGAAATCAGATATGGCATCTTCACCAGAAGGACGGCAGTGGTTCCAAGATGTTGGCTCACCTTCCCAAGGGCATTAAATCCTGGTTTTGCTGGCAATACTTGGATTGCAGAAAATTATTTTTCAAATGACACATGGGCCAGGGAGGTTAGAGGCAGGAGGTTGGTGATAAGACTTACAGGAATACATTCAGAGTTGGCCATGCTACTGGCCTAGCAAAATAAATAACCAGCACATAACAGAAGTTTTAAACTAAACATCACATGACTGCAGTCCAGCAACTGAATCACTCCCACTTTCTGGTCCAGTGCTGTTTGCAAACTCATACCATATCTGTAGGTTCTGTAACTTGTGTTTAATGTTTGCCTGTCTGAATTCAATCACCACACTGCCAGCCTTCAATAACTTTCCTCTGTTTTTGATGATTCAGAATTTGGATGCAAGTCTCATCTCCTAATGTGGAAGAGAATGAAGAGCTTCACCATTTTTGCCACTGATTTGGATGAGTTATGTTTGGAAAATTGAGTTGGAATCTAATTGAAACAAATTCTGATGCAATAACATTTTTGAAACATGATTCTGTGTCTATTGCTAATGTGTGGTTTGAATACGCTGCTGCTGCGTCTGCAAGAAAGTCTCTCTTCCTGGGTGGGGCAAGCAAAGCGCTGCCCTGTGAAGTGCAGAATGCAATGTTATGTAACCATTGGGCGAAGGAATAATATGCTCACCAAAGATTCTGTTGACAAATTTCCTCCTAGAAGCCTGCAGATTTCTTTGGCACCAAGACTGAGATTAAAGATCAAATATGTTGCCTCTGTCACCTCCCTCCCTCCTCCCCCTCCCTCCCCCTAGCCCACCAGATCAAACTTGATAGTTTAATAGGTTGGAGGGTGTCTTTCCTCTTGGGAAAGAGTCTAGATTTAGTGATCAGTGTTTAACAATACAGAGTTGCCCACTGAAGGCAAAGAAAAAGCATTTTTTTTCCTGGGGGATGTGAGTCTTTGGAATGCTTCCTCAAAGGGTGGTGGAAGCAGAATATTGAACATAAAGCAGGAGGTAGATAGATTCTTGATAACCTTTCACCCCCTTGCTTATCACAGGTAGGGAGGAATGTGGAATTGAGGTCACATTCAGATCAGTGATGATCTTATTGAATGGCTGAACCTACCCGAGGGGCTGAGTGGCCTACTCTTGTTCTGAATTCATATGTTAGTGTGTCCCCTCCAGTCCTAGACTAAAGCATGCATCTTTCTCCAGTTTCTCACCTGTTCTCGGCTCTCTGCAAGCTTGCCTCTTGTTCCCTCAACATTACACCCACTGGCCACTCACTTCCCTCCTGACGTAGTGTAAACAGAACATAGAACATTATAGCACAATACTGGCCCTTCCGCCAACGATGTTGTACTGATATTTCACCCTGCTCTAAGATCTATCTAACCCTTCCCTCCCACATAGCCCTCCATTTCTCTATCATTTATGTGCCTATCTAGGAGTCTCGCAAATGTTCCTAATGTATCTGCCTCCACCACCTCTGCTGGCAGTGCGTTCCATGCACCCACCACTCCGTGTTTTTAAAAAAAAACTTGCCTCTGATATCACCCCCCACCATACCTTCCACAATCACCTTAAAATTATGCCCCCTCACGTGAGCCATTTTCACCCTGGGAAAAAGTCTCTGACTGTCCACTCGATCTATGCCTCTTATCATCTTGTACTCCTTTATCAAGTCACCTCTCATCCTCCTTTGCTCCAAAGAGAAAAGCCCTAGCTCACTCAACCTATCCTCATAAGACATGCTCTCCTGACATTGTTAAAAATCCTCTCTCACCAGGGACAGACCACTTCACCATCACTCTGTCATCATGAACACTGTCAACGTAACCGTTCCGTCCCTGTAAACTACATCTTCTCCAACTTCCTTTCTTTCTCTCCAAAGTCTCCAAGTTTGAGCCCAGCTTACCCACTACTCCTTGTCTGAATGCTCCTGATCATCTTTTTGCCCCTGCCACAGCATCTTTACATCTCCAATTAAAATCATGACACCCTATATCATTGTGACAAGGGTAATCCATTCTTCCAACTCCTTTTAGTCAAGCTCTGCAGGCTTCGACATGGTTGCCCACGCCATCCTCCTCCATCTCCTCTCCACCATCACCCAGCTGGCTGGCACTGACCCCGCCCAACACCATTCTTACCCATTTGGTCACAAACAGGGAATCACCCATCATGGTTACTCGTCCACACCTGCACTGTTACCACTGGTGTCTCCCAAGTTTCTGCTCTAGTCCACCTCCTATTTCTGATCCTTAGCTACAATAATCCACAACAGTGACAGTTTCCATGTGAATTGATAGTATCTAACCTCCCTGTCTCTCTAGACTCCACTCTCTATAAATTGTCAGTGTGTTGCTTGATGTTCAGTACTGGAAGAGCAGAAATGTCTTCAACTAAATTTTGGCCAAATTGATGCCTTCATCTGCACTGGCTGTTATAACTGCCTCTCCCAGCAAACAGCTTCATCCCCTGCCTGCCAACCATCTGAAACTGATCCAGACAGTTCACATTGCTGGTGAGTAACCTCACCCCAAGTTAGTTATGGACCTCATGTTCGTTTTATCATTAACTGCTGATTTTCACCCCAGTAACATTGATTGACTCTGCCCTGCTTTGGCTCAACAGCAATGGATATTCTCATCATATCTTCAAACTGAATGATTCCAACACACTCTTCAGCTAGCCCTGCTTGGGGTTATCTAAAACTCCATTGCTTGTTTCCTAATGAAGCCCCTCACCTCAACGTAGAAGTGCTCCAGCTCTAAACTCTGTGCTGTCCAGCAGGAGGTGAGATTGCCTGCACATGACCTCCAGCTTGTCTTCCAACTTGTACTTTTCAATGCACAGGTATGCTAGTCAGAGATGGGCTGAACAACAAACAGGGGAAAGTCAGCTGACGAGGTAAGTACCGTCCCACTGATTCTTCGCCAAAATCAATCTTGATTTACTAGTTTCTGAAATTCCTAATGTTTCCATCGACCTTCGTCTGTAACTCTGGTAGAAGCTGGCGAGATCTCTCAGTGAACCTTGTGCCTGGTTACTGCTGTTTCCAGGAGATTTCTGATTGCCTTCATTCAGCGAGTCAGTTACTGGGATTGGTTCGCCTCACGGTGGTAGAGCAAGCTGAACCAACACTACATGGTGTGAGAGAGTGATACAGCCGAGTGAGATACTCCTGCTTCTGGAGAATGTGGACTTAAAAAACAGAAGTAGGAGGAGGCCATTCAGCCCCTCATGCCCTACTCGACCATTACTCAAGCCTCAGTAATAAATGTTCATGAAAAAGATCCTGGAAAATGTGGATAACTTTTCATATCTCCAGAACCATCTCTCAGCAGAGGCAGACATCGATGATGCAATTTACCTCCAGTGCACCAGCACAGATCTTGACTGTTTAAGGAAGGGACTGTTCAATGCTCTTGGCCTCAAGCCTGTTGCAACACCTGTGCTCTATTGGACTGCAGTGATCCCTACCCTCCTGCACACATCAGAGATATGTGGTACCTACTGCAGGAACCTCCAAGTATTGGCGAGCTACCACCAAATGTCTCTGCCAAATCCTCCAAATGCACTATCAAGACAAGTGAACCAGTGTCCCAATCCCTGCTCAGGCTATAAGTACACTCCAGCTTTTCTGATAGGAGAGTCATATTGCTTACTTGTCTGAAACAAGACTCCTAAAACAGGCAACCCAGTCTAAGTTCTGTCATTGTAAGAGATTAATGGAGGAAATCTCTGTGAAGAATGCAACTTCCCCACCAAATCATGGGAATCCCAGTTTTGTGACCAGTCAAAATGGAGTTGGATATGGGAAGGCACCAAGAACCTGAGTCTCTTTATTGGGAGCGGGTGGAAACTCATTGAAAATGGCAGAAGTAGTTAGTCCTCTTTCACCCCACCACCGACACGCAGCAGCAGCAATTTGTACCATCTACAGGATGTGCTGCAACAACTCATCAAGACTCCTCAGACAGCACCTTCCAAACCCAACGCCTTGACCAACTGGAAGGGCAAGGGCAGCAAAAGCATGGGGAACACCACCAGCTGGAAGTTGCCCTCCCAGCCACACACCATCCTGACTTGGAAATATATTGCCGTTCCTTCACTGTCGCTGGATCAAGATCCTGGAACTCCCTCCCTAACAGCATTGTGGGGATACCTCAAGGACTGCAGCAGTTCAAGAAGGCAGCTCACCACCACCTTCTCAAGGGCAACTTGGGATGGGCAGTTCTCCAGTTGTCTGCTGCCGATTGAGTTTGAATTGAGTCCATGTGCCATACTGTGAATTGGGTCCTCGTGTAGGGCTTCCACCCAAAGCGTCGACAATTCCTCTCCCCCCACAGACGCTGCTTGACCCACTGCGTTCCTCCAGCAGATTTGGTTGTTGCTCCAGATTCCAGCATCTGTAGTCACTTGTGTCCCCATGGACAATTAAATCCTGGCTCAGCCTTTGAAGCCCATGTCCCTTAATTGAATAAATAGGCAACCCATTTGCCCACCCACTCGAGCATCTATTGCCCTGTCTGTGGTAGAGTTTGTAGATCTCACATTGGCCTCACTACCCACCTCAGAACCTACAGAATTGGAGTAGAAGCATGAGAAGATGAAGATATCTGTCGACTATCAATGCTCACGTTTAAATTAAATAACTTGCATTTTTTCTACTGTTTCTGTACCCACACACAGAAGCAGAATTATTACTGCAATAGCCCACGTTGTATGTAAATATTCCCAAAGACTGATCAAGCAAGAGATTCAAAAATACAACTGTAAGAAGATAGCTGGGGTAAAAAGAATGTGAAATATAAGCTGCAAAGTTACTCACTTGAGTTTTGGATTGTCGATGGCGTTCATTGGTTCAGTCCCCTGCCAGTCATTCTGGTTTTATCCAATGACTACAGTGTGAGGGTTGACCCGAACGGTTCAGCGAGTCGATCCGTGCTTAGTGAGGGAGGCGTTGACTTAAATTCCTTTTCTGAAGTCTACTGGTTAAGACATTTGCCAATCTCCGCTCAATCCAATCACCAGGCAGAACGGTCTCCCAGGAGAAGAGAATCTCGGTGGGATTGGGCAAGCCGTCGGTCAATCACTCCCGGTTCTCCAATCGCCTGCTGCCGATTGAGTTTGAATCGAGTCCGCGCGCCGTGCCGCGAGCGAGGGTGGCCGTTGGAGACAGGAATTTAAATCTCGGCTCGCGAGTGCGCGGTGGCGCCCGGAGTAAATAAACAGCAGAAAGTGAACAAACTTCCCCGAGTCCGCCAGCGCGGCCGATGAGAGCGCACGGGTTCTGTCGGCGTTAGGCGACGGGTGGCCTCTGAGGTGTCTCTTTACGATTGTTTGGAAGTTTTGGCCAGCGGGCCTCGGGAGGCAGCGCGTTGGCCAGATGGCGACGGCCGGGGAGAGCAGCAGCATCACCAGCCGCATCAGGAACCTGCTGCGCTCGCCGCCCGCGCTCAACCTCAGGAGGTCCCGGCCGGCCGCCAGGGATGTCTCGGAGCGGGTAAGGCCGCGGGACGGGAGCCCGGGGGTAATTGGGTTGGGGTGGGGAGGACAGTGGGGCGAGGTTGAGGCTGGGGCGGATTGGGGATGGGAACTGAGGGCTACAGACCTAGGGCCCTAGTGAGGTGTGTGGAGCTTTGAGGGTTGAAATGGGTGGGTGGGGGGGGGGTGAGGTGTGGAGGTAGGTGGGTGGGTGGGGGGGGGGGGTGAGGTGTGGAGGTAGGTGGGTGGGTGGGTGGGGGGGGGGGTGAGGTGTGGAGGTAGGTAGGTGGGTGGGTGCCGGTGGGTGGGTAAGGTAGGTGGATGGGTGCTGGTGGAGGGGGTGTGGTAGGTGCGCGGGTGGGTGCTGGTGGAGGGGGGTGTGGTAGGTGCGCGGGTGGGTGCTGGTGGAGGGGGGTGTGGTAGGTGCGCGGGTGGGTGCTGGTGGAGGGGGGTGTGGTAGGTGCGCGGGTGGGTGCTGGTGGAGGGGGGTGTGGTAGGTGCGCGGGTGGGTGCTGGTGGGGGGGTGAGGTAGGTGCGCGGGTGGGTGCTGGTGGGGGGGTGAGGTAGGTGCGCGGGTGGGTGCTGGTGGAGGGGGGTGTGGTAGGTGCGCGGGTGGGTGCTGGTGGAGGGGGGTGTGGTAGGTGCGCGGGTGGGTGCTGGTGTGGGGGTGAGGTAGGTGCGCGGGTGGGTGCTGGTGGAGGGGGTGTGGTAGGTGCGCGGGTGGGTGCTGGTGGGGGGGTGTGGTAGGTGCGCGGGTGGGTGCTGGTGGGGGGGTGAGGTAGGTGCGCGGGTGGGTGCTGGTGGAGGGGGTGAGGTAGGTGCGCGGGTGGGTGCTGGTGGGGGGGTGAGGTAGGTGCGCGGGTGGGTGCTGGTGGAGGGGGTGAGGTAGGTGCGCGGGTGGGTGCTGGTGGGGGGGTGAGGTAGGTGCGCGGGTGGGTGCTGGTGGAGGGGGTGAGGTAGGTGCGCGGGTGGGTGCTGGTGGGGGGGTGAGGTAGGTGCGCGGGTGGGTGCTGGTGGGGGGGGGAGGTAGGTGCGCGGGTGGGTGCTGGTGGAGGGGGTGAGGTAGGTGCGCGGGTGGGTGCTGGTGGGGGGGTGAGGTAGGTGCGCGGGTGGGTGCTGGTGGAGGGGGTGTGGTAGGTGCGCGGGTGGGTGCTGGTGGGGGGGTGAGGTAGGTGCGCGGGTGGGTGCTGGTGGGGGGGTGAGGTAGGTGCGCGGGTGGGTGCTGGTGGGGGGGTGAGGTAGGTGCGCGGGTGGGTGCTGGTGGAGGGGGTGAGGTAGGTGCGCGGGTGGGTGCTGGTGGAGGGGGTGAGGTAGGTGCGCGGGTGGGTGCTGGTGGGGGGGTGAGGTAGGTGCGTGGGTGGGTGCTGGTGGGGGGGTGAGGTAGGTGCGCGGGTGGGTGCTGGTGGGGGGGTGAGGCAGGTGTGGGGGGTGTGGACTGGGGGTTTAGAAGATCGGATTATGGTCGTGGAGTAGAGGTTTAGGGTTGTGGATGTGTGTGATGGGGTGTAAATGGGATCTTGGGGAAGCAGTGGCAACTGAGCTAGGAAGAGGTATGGGAGAATAGGTGGTTAAAGAGCAGGTGGGCGTGGGACCTTTTGGATGGGAGCTGCAGGCTGGGAGTAGTGGTTTTGCATTGTGATGTTTGGAGGGGGTGGGTTAGGGTTAAAATTGCTGATAGACTGTATTGCGGACGGTACAAAAGCCAGACTGGGTAAAGATATCCCTCTGTGGTGAACTATTGGGGTTATGGAAAGGAAATTAGCATTAATAAGAAAATAGTTTTGGAGAAACTAATGGCGTTGAAAGCAGATACATTTCCAGAACCTGATAATTTGCATCCCAGGGTACTAAAGATGTTGCTGTGGAAATAGTGAACATCTTGGGTGTAATTTTCTAGAATTTTGTATATTTATGGAATAGCATATACAGAATAACGTTGGAGGTTGGTAAGTGTTAACCCTGCTATAATTTTTTTTTAAAAATGAGGGAGAGAAAATCTGAAAATTACAGACTGGTTAGACAAACTTCAGTACTGGGGAAAATGCTGGAGGCTGTTATGAAGCATGAGGTAACAACAGTTGGAAAATATCACTGGGATTATCACAATGGATTTCTGGAAGAGAATTATTGTATGTCAGGCCTTCTGGAGTAGCCAGTAGTAAAATGGGAAACCAGTAGATGTGATGTACTTGGATTTTTAGGAAGCCTTTAATAAAGTTCCACGAAAGATTGGTGAGTAAAATTAAAGTATTGTGGGTATATATTATGTGGATTCAAAGTTTGTTGACAGACAGGAAAGTGTAAGAATAAATAGCTCTTTTCGGGGTGGGGGAGGTATGGCAAGCAATAACCAGTGGGGCATTATGGCCATCAGTGCTTGACCCTCAGCTGTTCAGAATGTATATCAATGATTTAGATGAAAGAACAGAATATGTTATTGAGAATTAAAAACAAACTGTAAACATTCATCAGCTTAGGCAGCATCTGTAGATAGATGTTTTGAGCCAAAGCTACCTCATCAGAGCAGTGCTGCCTAACCCGAGTGTCTTGCGGACAACACTAAACTGGAACATTATGAAGAGGATACAAAGAGGTTTCAATGTGACGTAGATTAAGCGAGTGGGCAAAACTTGGCAGGAGCAGTATAATATAGTTCAAGTCTTTTTTTTCTTTCCCTTGTTACTTCTAACAGCCTGGGATTTATTTGTTCAGGCCTGGCAATTTATTCACCTTCAACAATGCAGAACAATTTAATACTTTGTCTCTCTCTATACATTCTTATCCCAGCCAATATTTAACACCTTTTATCTTTCGTTATAACAACATCATCATCATCATCCACCTCTTTTGAAGAGACAGCCACAAAGTATTCATTAAGGACCTTCATACACAGGGGAACTGGGCCTGACACCTTGTTTCGCACTCCACAGATACTGCCTGACCTACCAATTATTTCTAGCATTTTCTGTTTTTATTAGCTTTTTGGCCCCCAGTTGACCCTACTCTTGTTCTCTTCCTCTTTATGTGCTTCATGTATTCTATCTTTTGGATATTTGTTTTTTTCATATCCTTTCTTCGCTTTCCTAATTTCTCTTTCAAGGTAGCTTTAAACTTTGGTCTTCTGGTTTTTTTGCAGTATTGAACTCTTGAAGTCTAACCAAACTTATTTTTTGCCCTCCTATACACCTTGTAAACTTAGGGACCCTTTGGCTCGCCATCTGTGCTAACCATTGAGCACTCACTTGCACTAATCCCATTTTATTCTCCCTACGTTCCCATCAACTTCTGTCCCAAGATTGTAACCACTCACCTACACATTAGGAACCATTTACGGTGGCCAATTAATCTACTGACCTACACATCTTTGGGATGTGGGAAGACCTGGAACATTCAGAAGAAAGCCATGTGGTCATAGGGAGAACAGTCAGCACTTCAAGTCAAGATTGCCAAATCTAGAGCCCCTGCATGAAATGTGCATAGGAAGATGACGCAAAAAAAGTTTAGAATCAATCCGGGCCTTTCCCCAATTTAGAATCTTGACTTGTGTTTTATCTTTGTCTTTTCCTATAAATATAATTGGATTATGACCACTGCCACAAAAGTGCTCTCATGATGATCCTTTTACCTGCCCTGCTTCATTCCCGCATACCAAATTCCTGTAAGTCTTAAGGCCTCCCTCCTGCACTGCTTCCACAACCACACATTGATCTGCACTGTTATTACTTTACTCACTGTTATGTGATACTGGAAGTAAAACCCGGATATTATCACCTCTGAGCATCTGTTTGATCTTTCAGGACCTTGGCAGCACCACATTCCTATTTCTCCCTATGTTGTTGGTAATACAATGGACTATGACCTCCTAGCTGTTCACCCTCAATCCAGAATGGTCAGTGGCTGCTCAATGATATCCTTTGACTTTGGCATCTGGGAGGCAAAATACCATCATGGAATCATGTCTGTGACTACAGAAACACCAGTTTACTTCCCTAACTATTGAATCCTCTATCACTATATTGACCTTTCTCCCCTTCTCCCATATACAGCTGAGGTCTTGTCTGTGACTCCACTTCCAAGGAAGCTCTCCTCTATCACTAATCTACCACATGAATGATAGAGAAATGGAGGGCTATGTGGGAGGGAACAGTCAGATGGATATTAGAGCAGGATAAAATTTGGCACAACATGGGTGGGCCGAAGGGCCTGTACTGTACTGTAATGTTCTATGTTATCAAAAATGTTTAGAGAGCAAAATGCCTTCGAGCCTCCCTCTGATCATTTTTATTTGGTCTGTCTGACAGTTATACAGTCCCTGTCTGTCTGCATATTTCACAATCACAGATACAGATTTCGGATCATTAGCAAATCAACTGGGAGGTATAAGTTCTTGTTTTTATGCCCTGAAGATCATTGCCTGATAAGATGATCAAATCTGATTCCATGTTAACCTTTAAATGGATATTTTAGTACTTTTTAAGAAGAAAGATCAAAAGACTCTGGTGAAAGAGGAAGGGAAGTGGAACTAATTGTACTTTTTCATTCTCTAAGGGGCATTAAATGCCCTGCTACTGTGCTGCATTGATTCAAGTAGGAAAGGAAAACTGCACATAAAACTTAATATAATAATCAACCAATTGATGCTGGTCCACAAACAAATGAATAATCTAATAAGGAAACTTGAGAGCCAAAAAGATGTTTTGACACTGGAGTAGGAACTGCTGCAATGCTAAATGTTCATGAATGTATTTAACAAACATAGCTGGCAGTAATTGTTGAAAGACGTGCACATTCAAAATGGTGATGTGACATGTTGTAATGTTGCTATTTCTACAAATGTATGTCTACCTGCATGTCTCCTTTGAAGACAGTACTTATGAAACCAACTGTTCACTTAATGTGATGGGGATGATGTATGATCAGTGTTTGATTGAGAGAGAGAGAGAACATAGAACATTACAGCAAAGTACAGGCCCTTCGGCCCTTAATGAGTGGCATTCTTAGTTCAAAAGTTTAATGAATCTCTAAATTCCTTGCAGATTTGATCCTCCTACATTTTCCCTCCCCGACGGATGGTGCCCTGTAAAATAGATCTGGAACACATCTTTACTACATCTTAACTTAACCATATGGAACATTTACAAATACTCTGCTTTCTTTCCTATCATACGTGACTATCCTACATCTAGGAATACTTGGCATGTCTCCATTACCGCCACAATATTCCCAAATAGCTAGCTACACCCTCATCTAACCCACCATATCTACCATACTCGGTTACAATAGCACTTTTTGTTACCTCTTCAATCACATTCTCTGTGTTTCTTCTTGCATAAGAAAGTTTATTTAAGAACGGGAGTAGGGATAACCCTGGGAATTACAGGCCAGTGAGTCTTGCTTCAGTGGTGGGCAAATTGCTGGAGAAGATTCTTAGAGACAGGATTTATGGGCATTTAGAGAAGCATAGGCTGATTAGGGACAGTCAGCATGGCTTTGTGATGGGTAGGTCGTGCCTCATGAGCCTGATTTGAATTCTTGAGGATGCGACAATGCACATCAAAGGTCGAGCAGTGGAAGTGGTGTACATAGATTTCAGTAAGGTGCTTGATAAGGTTCCTCATGGAAGGCTCATTCAGAAAGTCAGGAGGCATGGGATTCAGGAAAACTTGGCTGTGTGGATTCAGAATTGGCTCGCCCATAGAAGACAGAGGGTGGAGGTAGATGGAGCGTATTCTGCCTGGAGGTCTGTGACCAGTGGTGTTCTGCAGGGTTATGCTCTGGGACCCCTGCTCTTTGTGATTTTTAGAAATGACTTAGATGAGGATGTGGAAGGGTGGGTTAGTAAGTATGCTGATGATACAAAGGTTGGTGGTGTTGTGGATAGTGTAGAAGGTTGCTGTAGGTTACTGCAGGATGTTAATAGGATGCAGAGCTGGGCTGAGAAGTGGCAGATGGAGTTCAACCTGGAAAAGTGTGAAGTGATACACTTCAGGAGATTGAATTTGAAGGCAGAATACAAGGTTAATGGCAGAACTCTTAGCAGTGTGGAGGAACAGAGGGATCTTGGGGTCCACGACCGTAGATCCCTCAAGGTTGCTACTCAGGTCGATAGGGTTGTTAAGGTGGTGTATGATGTGTTGGCCTTCATTAGTTGGGGTATTGAGTTCAAGACCCACAAGGTAATGTTGCAGCTCTATAGAACTCTGGTTAGACCACACTTGGACTATTGTTCAGTTCTGGTTGCCTCATTATAGTGGCAAAGATTAGTTGATCATTAAACTTTTGAACTAAGAATGCCACTCATTGAAGTTGCTGTTGGAAGTAATTCTGCATCAATTCACTTGTTAAAAGTGTACTTATTACTGGGATGGCCATCTTTAGTTATTACTGGGATGGCCATCTTTAGTTTTTGTTCTTGCATCTCATTAGGCTGCACGGTGAGAGGGGAATATAAAATGTATTATGATGCTCTTTAAATGGGAATTGTAATGAATGACAGCTGAAGATAAATAAGCCTGAATTTATTATTCCTTCCTGTTGGTGAGGAGAGCAGGAGGCCAATATTTGATATCTTGCACCCTGAATCGGGCAATCTTTTCCATTCTCCCGGTTCTATCTCCATCACATTTACTCTGATGTTGAGACTTTCTGCATGCATGCCTCTAAAACGTCTTTCTTCCTGAACAGTGATTATAGTGGACAGAGCACCGAACTGCATCTCAGTTTCCCACACTTCTGTTCTCAACCCCTCTCCTGAACAGAGCAAGAACAGGGATCCTGTGGTCCTTGTCTTCCATCCACCAGTCTCTGCATTCAACAGATAATCCTTTGCCATTTCTGTCAGCTGCAAAAAGATTTAGGCATCTGACGTGTATTCCCCTCCCCTTCCACCATTTCAAAGGGATTGCTCCCTTGTGACTCCCTGGTCAGCTCTTCTGCGCCCACTAATTGCCTCTTGTCTAAAGGCACTTACCCATGCAACCACAGGATACAACATCTACCCCTTTCATCTTGTCCCTTCCAAACATACAGGGTAGCAAAACAGTCTTTACAGGTGAAACAGTGACTCCCTTGTAATTCTTCCAATATAGCGTACTGCATTCTGTTGTACGCAAAGTGGCCTCCTCTAGAAACCAAGCATGGATTGGATGATTGCCTTGTGGAACACCAGCATTCAGCCTGCAGGAATGACCCTGAGCTTCCTAATGTCTGTCACTTTAATTCTCCATCCCACTCCCACTTTGTCCTATCTATTTGTAGCCTCCTGCATTATTACAATGAGGCTAACACAAGCTTGAGAAACAACACCATCTGCCTGTGCACATTGCAGCCTTTCAGATTCTATATCGAATTCCTTGGTTTTGGGTTCTTTCTCCTTTCTTGTGTCTGTATCAGAGCTGATCATTTCTGCCATCATCAATCTGATTTTTGGCTCAGTTTTTCTTTCTGTTGGTATAGTCTTGCCTATTGGGCATATTCCATAGCCTTACTATTAACAATACATGGGCAAAGAATCCTATTCTGATTCTAACTGCACCACTAATTTAGTCTTGCCCTAGCAGGGTATTTTTTTTATATTTCATTCATCCCTTCCCCCACCTTCTGCTACTGAAAACTAAACTTGTTTCCTCCCTTTCCCAGTTCATGTTGAAGGGTCTTGAACCGGTAACTCTTCTTCTCTTTCCATGAGTGCCTCCTTACCTGCCATATGTTCCCAGCATTTTCTGTTTTTATTTTGGCTTTCCAGCATCTGTTTTTTTTATTTTCACTGACTCTCAATCTGGGTTATGCTACTACACTTAGCTGCAGGCAATGATCTGTATCATTCTGCTGCAGATTAGTTAATAACTAAATTCAGATGTGAATTGGAATGAACTCTGTTAAAGAACATTTGACCTTTAAAATACTTAAGTACATGCTGAGATCTGAAGAAAGAAGAGGATCATTTGTGCAGTGGAAGAATTGGAGTGGGGGAGGCTTTTCAGCAAAAACCTGAGTGCTTGTTTTTCATTTTTTGTTAAGATGTCATGTCGTAAATTTGCTTTGGATTCCGTGACTTGAACAGCATAGTAAAACTTGGCTTTAGTGATGGAAGATGTGAAATCTGACAGGGAAAGTCTGCACGGTTAACTGACTTTTAAGCCTAAAATAATTTTGTTATGATTTGTTTTATTTTCAAATTGTTTCCAAATTTTTATTTGTAACCCATATTAAAGTTGATCCTTTACATGGTGATATTTCTCTGTGTTTATGGATCTGCAACCTGTGCCCCATCTTTCACATAGTTTGAAACTGCTGTGTCGAATTTTCTGAAGTAGAACACTTTTTTTGACCCAAGATGTGATGATATTCAGTCCCTAGAGCATTTTTTTTTTCACTGCACTCTCTCCAAATGTATGGTTTGTTCTTGTATTTTTCGCTCTCGCTAATGAGACTGGAGCTCTATTAGCATTTACATTAAGTTGTTGGGAACCCGGTTGAAATTTTACAAAACATCTCTTCACTATCACCACCAATAACTTTCAAAGGCAATTGATTAACTACAGTACCTGGGTAGGTAGGTGGGTGGGAAATCCAAGACTTCAGGGAAAGAGCAGAAAAGTGGATTTAATTGGAGAGGGCTTTCAAAGAGCCAACACAGCTATGATGGGCCAAATGTCTTCCTCCTATGCTATAAAATCCTGCTTTCAGAAGTAAAAGTGAGTGCTCAGTTAACACGTAGTGTCAATTGGAGAAGGACCACTCCAAAGAAAATGGAAGATCATAGCTAATCTGTGTATTAATTCTGGCTCATTACTTATCTCTACCTTTGTAGAACAAAAATCACCAAGGCAAATGAAGCCTTGGTTTAATCTCATCTTTTTAAAAGAAATAGCTCTTCTTAAAATTCATCAGATCTGCAGTACTGCATGGAAATGTTGGAGACTTTATGTTAAACTTCTAGTATGTGGCTTGAAACCAGAAGATTCTGATCTTAAACCAACAAGTTATCTCCTGTTCCAGGAATACTTTAGATTCATATCCACTCCAGCAACACTTGACCACAAATTTCTTGTATGCCTTAATTAATTGGCTACAATTGTAACCTCACAACAGACAAAATTTGAACTTGTGTTTTAACTAAATTTGTGTAAGTAGCCAATTTGTGGCTGGTAACTCTGGTATAAATAACCCACTAATGCCATATTTATAACATTTTCAGATAATTTAAAAATAACACCATATGCCATCAGGTTTTATATTGCGCTTTGGTATTTTGTGAGGGTGGACAGTTGTTGATGACTTTTTAGAAGGACAGGCTTTCAGTGTTATATTTTGCAGCAGTTTAATGGAAAGTGCTTAGATATTTGTATCATCCAAGTCTTTTGACATAATCTAATATCTTTAATTGCACACAGAATGGAAGCTTTATTCATCTTCATTTTCTTATGTAGACTGAGCATTTGATAGTTAAGGTATGTTTAGCGGGCAACTTTAAAATGATTCTTCTATAGCTTTTCAAGGAGCTAAAATGCCCATTGTGTTTACTTGGTATTTAAACTATTCTCTCATGTACATGCAATAAAATAAAATGTATTTGCTCTGAGCACTTACAGTTCTAACTTAGTACATCATTTGTACTGTAATGCAAGGTCAATGCCTAAATCAGCTCTGCAACACTTTTTGAATCTGATAAGAACAATTCAGAATTGTTATTATGCCTTCTAGATTATTTTATGCTCAGTTAGGGCTTCTAGGTCTTTTACTGGCTTTTCTGTAACCAACTAGCAACTCTGTACAGGTTTTCTTTCAGTTCTTCAATGCTGTTCCTTCAAAATTCCACTTGGTTACGTTGTATGGGGACTTTGAGATGACCTCTCGCATCTACCAATATGCTTTTTTAGAATTGTGGATTATTTCTGTTTTTGCAGCTAACAATGTACATAGAACACTACAGCACAGCATAGTACAGGCTCTTCGGCCCACAATGTTGTGCCGACATTTTATCCTGCTCTAAGATCTACCTAACCCTTCCCTCCCACATAGCCCCCTATCTTTCTGTCATTCATGTGTCTATCAAAGAGTCTCTTAAATGTCCCTAACATATCTGCCCCTACAACCTCTGCCGGCAGTGCATTCCACACACCCACCACTGTAAATTAAAAAAAACTTACTCCTGACATCCCCCTTATACCTTCCTCCAATCACCCTTAAAATTATGTCCCCTCTTGTTTCTTAACATTATTCAGTTTATGAAGATAATATTTGCAACTAGCATAGTATTTTTAACTTTGGTTTGTGCTCCATTTCTTTTGACTTTTTAAAAGGTGGGTAGACCACATAAAATATATTTTGTAGCTGGGCCTAATATCATTTCCATTTGCAGTGAATAACCCTCATTCAATGTGCTGCTTCCCTGCAGTCATTGGGTTCTTGAACCAACATGCACAACCCTAATTGCTACTTCATTATAGCAACAATATGACTACTTTGCACTACAATGGACTTCTATTTTGTTCCAACTGCGTTCTTTCTGGTATAATGTGGTATAATTATGTTAATTTGTTTTTCTTGTGAATGTGTATCTGATGCAATATGCCTGTGATGCTGCTGCAAGTAAGTTTTTCATGTTTCATGCTTGTACCTGGCTTCCTCTTGTTTCTTCCTTTTCTCCCTTTTTTTTGTCCCACCAAAAATGTTTATTTCCAGTAATCTAAAAATCTGTTATTTTGCAAGCAGTTGTTATTTCAAATGTTTTGAGTTAAATTACTACTAGGACCAATACATAAAGATGATGTTGAGATTATTGGGTTCCCTGCGTCAGACATTTCATTAACCAAGAGTAGGTAGCTAATTGAATTGCTGTTACAGAGCCATACAGATACTGATTTTAACCAGGACAGGTCTTAATTCCACTTCATTCTACCTCCTCCAGGATCCACAAGCATGGCTGTTCTGGTAGACCTAATCTTTCAGCTTGGTCTTGTGCTACAGACTTTATTCTTTTTTCCTATCTTTCCACTTATATCTGTGATAGTTCTACACGCTACCACTTTGACAGTTTCCTTCTCTCATATGGCTCATCATCACCATGGACATCCAATTCCTCTCAAACTCCAACCCATACCAGAAATGCCTGAGGGGCCCTTCACACTTGAGCAGAGGCCCAGTGGGTCCCCCTTTCATCACCCTCCATCGCCTGGTTGGACTTTTCCTTACATTGACCAACTTCTCCAACTCCACTTGCTCTTATTTAGTCAACCTGTACCAATGGAAACTTGCGTGGGCCCAAACTGTCTGTCTCTTCATTGGGTACATGGAATAGTCCTTGTCTGTGTTTCAGTTCTATTCAGGCTCCCTCTGTTTTTTTTTCCAATGATGACTATTGGTACTGCTTCCTGCACTTGCTCAGAACTCAAACTTCATTAACTTTTCTGCCAATTTCTCCCCTGCTCTCTTTTTCATGTGTTTACATCTGATTCTTCCCTTCCAATTTAATTTATTGGATTTGGTGCTCGCCTAATAGACTCTTCTATTGGAGTAACAAAATGTAGATTGAGTGATCACTCTGCAGAACACTTCCATTTGGTCTACAAGAATGACACTTCCAGATGTCTGTCACTTTATTTCTCCTACCTTCACTTGTGCTGACCTCTCATTGGCCTTTTTTTTCCATGCAGTGTACAAGACCAATTTCATCTGGAGCATATTCAATCGGAGCACATTAATGTTCTTGGGACTTTTGATTTGTCTCTTTACTCCAAGATTTTGGGAGCATGTACTATTTAGGAATCTTTGCTTGTATATCTGTGGGGAATACTAGATTATTCATATGAAATTGTACAGTTTCCTCTGATTTTGCTCATCAGTTGCAAACTCAACACCTGCTCATCAAGTTACCTCTAGCTCCTTGAAACAGGTACTGGAAAATGGCCACAACTTGTGAAATTAAACTGCCTTGTAGGGAGAAAGGCAGAAGCAACCTTGAACTCTAGTGTGTGTGTATGTTTTATATTTTACATAAATATAAATAGCTAGACTAATTGGCATGTAACTTCTTTTAAGCTGGTACCTATTGAAAAGTCAAAATAAAATCTGATTATACTGTGAAACGTTTGCATATTGACTTGCATCATGAATTTTTAGCTTTGCAGTCCTGTTATATTTCATGAAGATGTCATAACTGTATAGAATATAACCCAGGACCTTAGGTGATATGTTATGGTGTTTCTTGTGCATAACATTACAGAGGCATTCACAGTCAGAAATGAGCCATTTGGCCTCGCTTGTGGAAAAACTGCAGATGCTGGAAACATGAAATAATAACAAAAAACGCTGTTGGTCAGGCTGCAACTGTGGAGGGAGAAGTAGTTGACATCTGATTGGCCTTTCATCAGTTCTGAAAAATTGGCTCCTACTATCTCATTGACCTGAAATATTAATTGTTTCTCGTTGTTTCAATATGTTTCTAGCATTTCTGTGTATTTTGTACTCTGTATAAAGCACTGGTTCAAAATGCCTGACTCCATTCCAGCATTTCTTTTCACCAGTTTCCTATCTGATCGACAGACTCTTCCTCTAGCTATTTCCCTCACTGTGCTGATCTCATTGCTGTGCACAGGACACATTTGATTGCCCATGTATGTACTGGTAACAATATATTGAAAGATATACCTCCCCTAAAACAGGCTTTTCAAGTTCTTCATGGCCAATATTTAACAGGCTTTTCTTTATTTGTTGGGGAAGTGGAAAGGAGAAGGATCTTGTATGAGGCTGCTGTAACCAGGGACAATCAGCTTGGCATAAGTCACCAACTTTTGTAACTGGCTTGCAGGATTTAAAAAAAAAAGCAAAATTAACAGTTTAATGAACAAATTGTACAGTCATTTATTGCAAGCTGTAAATGTAAAATCAGAGCTAATAATGGTGGTAGCTTAATACAACAATGCTAGCTTATATTTGACCATTTATATTAATACAATAGTCAGAAGCCAATTTCATTTCAAATTAGCCTTAATGTAGAGAAATATTTCTATTCTGACATGAAGATACCATAATAGTGAATGTACAGATGCACATCTTGGATCAATTGGAAGCAAAAGCTAAGATATTTAAACATGCTGAACACTGAATTTGTAGCATAATAAGAAACCATTTGTATTTCAAAATTAGCTGCAGTTCTTGGGAGGAATTACAGTAACTGTTGAAACGTAGACTTCCATTTTGGTCTGTGCAAAAATTCTACTAAAGACCTAACTCTGCAAATGCAAGTCAAGCTAGATTTTCTTAAAGTTTGTATTATGGAAAACGAAGGAGACTTAATAAGGGAAAGATACTTAACAGTTGGCAAGACTATCTGAATCTTCCTAAATTAGGATGTTAACAACAAAGAGGGTCCAGTACAGTCAAACTTTCTAAATAGCATGTCGGTTGGTCTCAGCAGCTTAATAGTGGTTTGTTGCTCCACAATGCTATATTGTTTCATTGGGGGCTGATTACACTGTTCGAAAGTCTAGCAATTAGTGGAAGCTGATGTTATAGCAACTGAGAACTTCCACTTGTTTAATAATATTTTGAGTTCAAAATAAACAATGATTCATGTTGATACTTTTTTTCCACAACATTCTTGAAGTTGCTGAGATGAAATAACTTCTGAAGATTATTAACTTGTGGTATCAAAGGCTCTCTATGCTAACATCCCCACTCCTTACCACCCTCTTTCTTGTTTGAGCCAGTGATCCTGTTCCTTGGCTAGGTCTCACTCGCAGTGCATGTGTAATAACGAGAATCCAGCTACTTTTTTTTGTGCTTAAGAATGGAATTGTACTTCTATTTTTGGTATAGCTTTCCACACTGTACCTAATACATTTAGGGTGTGTGTGTTGACATAACAATGACTGTGATCCCAGCAAAGATCCCTGCAGACACCACTTCTGTGGTGTTGCATATTTTGAGCCCATAGACTTCTACCTGGAATGTTGCTGTTAAACTGTCAAAATAATTAGTAACATTGGATGCAGTAACATTCTGATGTTGTACTGTAAGATAAGATCCCTAATTTGATTCCTGATCTATACTGAATTCTAATTTTAATCAGGGTGGCAATGGGTACCCTGCAGTTTGTAGCAATGTCTCTGTTTTTCAGGATCTGAACATAGCTCGCAAGGCTGGTATTTATTGGCCATGACTAACTGCCTTTAAAAGGTGGTAACGAACTGTCTTCTTTAACAGCTGTAGTCATTCTACTGTAACAATATTCTCACAGTACTGTTGGGGAGGTAGCTGCAGAATTTGGATCCACCAACAACGAACATGAATTAGGAGTAGACTACTTGGCCTCTCAATCCTGATCCACTAATTAGTTTGTGACTGACCTGATGTAACTTCTGCATTCCTATTTACCAATTTAGGGTTGTATGTTCAATGAAGTTCCCTTGCACTCTTCTAAACTTTAGTAGATACAATCTAACCTTTTCTCATAAGATGACCTGTTCATTCCAGTTGTTAGTCTAGTAAACATTCTCTGAACTGTTTTTTACATATTAACATCCATCCTTGAGTAGAATACTGGGTAGCTGCTGCCTCACAGTTTCAGTTTACCCGAGTTCAACCCTGACCTCTGCTGTCTGTGTTGAGTTTGCATGTTCTCCCTGTGCAAACTCCCTGAGTTTGCATTGGTTCCTCCCCAGATACTCTGGTTTCCTCCCACATTCCAAAGATTTGCTATTTAGTAGGTTACTTATCCACTGTAAACTGCTCCAGTTTGTAGGTGAATGGTAGAATTTGGGAATGTTGGTAGAATAAAATGGGATTAGTGTAAATGTGGGATGGACTCAGTGGGCCATTGGGCTTGTTGCTTCGCTGTGAGTATGACACTATGGCTCCAGATATGGTGTCACCAATGTCCTCTATAACCTCCTGTACTTTTGTGTTCAATTCCCAAAGCAATAAACCATAACATCGTTGGCTTTCCTCATTCCTTGCTATCTTGTAGCTTTTTGTGAATCTTACAGTAGGGCATGCAGGTTACTCTGCATCCTAGAGCTTTGTACTACTTTGACTGTTTGGATAATGTGGTTTTGCTTTTTTTTTCTCCTGCCAAAATTGATTATTTTATATGTTATCATGTTAGACTTTTTTGTTACAGATTTTTGTTCATTTTGCTCTATCCTCCTTGTGCTTTTTTCACAACATGGAGTCCACTTGCCTTTATTTCGTCAGCAAATTTAGCAACCTTCATTGAAGGCATTTATATAAATTATAAAAATGTAGCCGATCGCGGCGCACTATGGAAGAAACAACGTGGAGGCAGAGAGAGCTGATCTCCAGAAACTTTACTTCAACCACACAAAAGCCCCCACCACCGCACGGGCCCTGACCACGTCAGAACGTTCCCGGAAGGTCTGCCCTAGGAGGTAGTTCAAGACGCACTTCCATGCATGTGCCCGATGGCGGTTCGAGTTCCGCGTGTGTGGGCTGCCACACCACCCCCCCCACCCCCGAAATGTCCATCAGGGAAGGGGAGCCCTCAATCCATGTGGCTTGCTGAGGAGACCGGCCACCCCAGCGGGGTGTGGTACCCTCACTGACTGCTCAATGTCCAGGTGCGCTGGTTTGAGGCGGTCCACTGTAAAAGTGTCTTCCCAGCCACCCACCTCCACGACACACGTAGATCCGTTGTGCCGGATCACTTTGAAGGGTCCTTCATACGGTCACTGTAGAGGTGACTTGCGCAGGCCCCTGCGAATAAAAACATACTCTCAGTCCTGGAGGTCTTTAGGGGTGAAGGCTGGTGTGGGACCATGCCTGGAGGTCGGGACCAGTGCCAGGGTCCCTACCTTGTCCCGCAGCCTTGTCAGCACCTCTGCCGGAGTTTCTTCCGGAGACTGCGGGACCCCGGTACGAACTCGCCCGGGACCATCGGGGAGTGCCATAGACCAACTCTGCCAAGGAGGTCCCAGGTCTCCCTTTGGGGCTGTGCAGATGCCCAGTAAAACCCAGGGAAGCTTGTCTGTCCAGCTGGGGCCCTTGAGGCGCGCCATCAAGGCCAACTTGAGGTGCCGGTGGAACCGCTCGACCAAACTGTTGGACTGGGGATGGTACGCTGTGCTGTGATGCAGCTGAGTGCCCAGGAGCTGCACCAGTGCTGTCCACAAACCGGATGTGAATTGTGCTCCCCTGTAGGAGGTGATGTCCGTACTAATGCCGAACCTGGCGACCCAGTTCGTAATGAGCGTCCTGGCGCAGGGCTCAGTGGACGTGTCTGCCAGCGGTATGGCTTCCGGCCGTCTGGTGAACCTGTCCACCATGGTAAAGATATACCTGGCACCCCGGGATACTGGCAGGGGGCCGACGATGTCCATGTGGATGTGTAGGAGCCTCCTGTGCGTAGGCTGGAACTGCTGGAGGGGAGCCTTCACGTGCTGCTGGACTTTGGCGGTCTGGCAGTGTACACAGGTCCTGGTCCAGTGTCCGACCTGCTTGCACAAACTGTGCCAGACAAATCTGTCCGCTACGAGCTTGATGGGCGCCCGGATGGACAGGTGGGCCAGGTCGCGCAGTACGTCGAACACCCGGCACCTCCGTTCTGCTGGTATCACAGGCCGGGGTCTGCCAGTAGACACAGTGCACAGGAGTCGAATCGCTGCTGGGCTGATGGGGATGTCCTCCAACTGGAGTCCCGAAATTGCGGTGCGGTAAGCCAGGATCTCGGTGTCCGACTGTTGTGCTTCCACCAGTGTTGTGTAGTCGATGCCTGAAGATGATATGCCCGCTGAGTGGAGGCAGGGGCGAGACAGTGTGTCGGCGACAACATTGTTCTTCCCCGTGATGTGGCGGATGTCCGTGGTGAACTCTGAAATAAAGGACAGGTGTCTCTGCTGCCGAGCTGACCATGGATCTGATATCTTGGCCAGTGTGAAGGTGAGGGGTTTGTGGTCCGTATAGACGGCGAACTCCCTTCCCTCGAGGAAATGCCGGACAGCCAGGTAGAGCGCTAGCAACTCTCTGTTAAAAGCGCTGTACTTCACCTCTGGTGGCCGTAGGTGCCGGCTGAAGAAAGCGAGTGGTCACCACTGGCCCTTGAGCTGCTCCAGGACTCCGCCGACAGCTGTGTCAGAAGCGTCAATGGTCAGTGCCGTGGGTACATCGACTCTAGGATGTACTAGGAGGGTCACCTTTGCCAGTGCCTCCTTGGCTTGCTCAAACGCCTCCATGGACTTTGCGTCCCATGCCACCTCTTTGGCCTTGCCGGCCATCAGGCTGAACAAGGGTCTCATGATGTGTGCCACCGCAGGCACGAACTGATGATAAAAGTTGACCATCCCAACGAACTCCTGCAGGCCCTTGACCATGTGGGGCTTGGGGAACTGGCGGACGGCCTGGACCTTGTCCGGTAGGGGGACTGTGCCATGTCGGTTAACCCTGTGGCCCAAGAAGTCGATCTCCGTCAGCCTGAACTGGCACCGCTGGGTTGATTGCCAGTCTGTGGTTGCTTAGGTGCTGGCAGAGCTGGCGCAAATGTGCCACGTGTTCTTGGCGTGAACTGCTGGCCACCAGGATATCGTCCAAGTAAATGAAAACAAAATCCAGGCCGTGTCCCACCGAGTCCATGAGCCTTTGGAAAGTTTGGGCTGCATTCTTGAGACTGAAAGGCATCCTCAGGAATTCGAACAAGCCGAACGGGGTGATGAGGGCTGTTTTGGGCACGTCGTTGGGGTGCACTGGGATCTGATGGTATCCCTGGACTGGGTCGACCTTCGAGAAGATGGTCGCTCCGTGCAGGTTCACCGTGAAATCCTGGATGTGGGGCACCGGGTATCTGTCAGCGGTTGTGGTGTCATTGAGCCTCCTGTTGGGCCTCTACCCTCCTGCAGACTTGGGCACCACGTGCAGTGGGGATGCCCACGGGCTGTCAGAGCAGCGGACGATTCCCATCTCCTCCATCTTATGGAACTCCTCCTCCTCGGCAAGTTGGAGCTTGTCAAGTGGGAGCCTGCGAGCTCAGGCGTGCAGCGGCGGTCCTTGCGTGGGAATGTGGTGCTGCACGCCGTGCTTGGGGTTGGCCGTGGAGAACTGCGGGGTGACTATGGAGGAAATTCCACCAACACCCTGGCGAATTCGTTACCTGAGAGGGTCATGGAATCCAGGTGGTGGGCCGGTAGCTTGGCTCCTCCAAGTTGGGAAGTCTGGAATGTCTTGGTGTGGACCAAACGCCGGCCTTTCAGGTCAACCAGGAGGCAGTTGGCCCGTAGGAAATCTGCCCCTAGTAATGGCTGCGATACTGCTGCCAATGTGAAAGTCCAAGTGAAACGGCTGGACCCGAAACGCAGTGGGATGGTTTGCGAGCCGTATGTTTGAATACTGGCGCCGTTTGCAGCGGTGAGCTCGGGGACTGGGACCACGTTACGAGTGTCCATGTTCGAGGGGGGAAGTACGCTGACTTCGGCCCCGGTGTCTACCAGGAAGCGCCGCCCGGAGTGTTGGTCCCAGAGGTAGAGGAGGCTGTCTCAGTGGCCAGCTGTAGCCATTAGCCATGGCTGGACCCCGGCATTTCCCGGGAAGGCACATGGTGAATGGCAGCGGCACACGCCTGAACCCCATCTTCGGTGGAAGAAACACCACTGTTCCGAAGCTTCGTCCTTCTCCCCAGTGGGTCTTGATGGCTTTGGTTGCGGGGCCTAGGCTTTGGGCTGCACGGTCGTGGCCAGGCCGATGAAGGCTGCTCCACGTTGCTTGCTCTGCCAAAGGACGTCTGCTTTGGCCGCGAACCCAATTGGGTCGCTGAAATCCTCACTTGCGAGGAGGAGGCGAATGTCCTCTGGCAGTTGTTCAAGGAACAACTGCTCAAACAAAAGGCATGGTTTATGGCCATTCATGAGCGCCAGCATATCGTTCATGAGCTTGGATGGCGTGCGGTCGCCCAGACCGTCCAAGTGTAGGAGCCACGCGGCTCACTCGCGGTGGGAAAGTCCGAAAGTACGGAGCAGGAGCGCCTTAATCCCAGGGTACCTGTCCTCTGTTGATGGCCGGCACAGGAAGTCGATGATCCAGCCTGCTGTGTCCTGGTCGAGCGTGCTGACCACGTAGTAGTACCTCGTGGCGTCCGATGTAATGTCTCTGGCAAACTGGGCCTCAGCCTGCTTGAACCAAACTTGGGGCTGAGTGGCCCAGAAAGTCGGGAGCTTCAGAGCAACTGCGCTGTGTGAGTTGCTGGAACTCATGGCTGGGCACTGAGTCGTTTGTTCCAGATGCCATCTGGAATGTTGGGGTCACCAATATGTAGCTGATTGCGGCGCGCTATGGAAGAAACGACATGGAGGCAGAGAGAGCTGATCTCCAGAAACTTTACTTCAACCACACAAAAGCGCGCCAATAAACTCTACCCACAAGACCCTGCCAATGCGCGGGCCCCGACTATGTCAGAACGTTCCCAGAAGGTCCATCCCTGGGAGATAGTTCAAGACGCGCTTCCGCGCCATGCGCCCAATGGCAGTTCGAGTTCCGCGTGTGCAGGCCGCCACAAAAAGTTCAATCCCTGTGGCAACACACCACTCTTTTTTCTTGCTAACCAGGATATCTGATTTCAGGTTTGAGGTTGCATTCCTACTGGTGGTAACATTTCACCCCCTTGCGTATCAAAAACCTATCTCCCTTTGCGTTAAAATATACAAAGCTATGCTTTCATTGGACTGAGGAAGAGCTCTAAAGATTTGGGGCTGTCAGAGAAAATTTCATCTTATCTGTCTTAAATGGGTCAATCCTTATTTTAAAACAGTGATTGATTTGTTCTGTATTATCCCATGGAGGAATAGTCCGCTCCACACCCATCTTTCCAAGACCCTTTGGGATCTTTGCCTTTCCTTCCCTTGTAAGACAACCTGCTCAGTTTAGGTAACAGCCTAGTAAGCCTTTCTGATCTGCTCTCAATGTATTAACACTTTCCCTAAAATAAGGAGACTAAAATGAGTACAAGAAGATAAGAGCAGGAGTAGACCACCAGGTCCATCAAGCCTGCTCTGCCATTCAATATGTTCGTGGCTGATCTATGCTGGCCTTGCTCCTCTTCTGTGTCAGTTACAGTGAACATTACTTCACATAAGGTCTCACCAATGCCTTGCATTACTGAAGCATAACTTTTCTTCTGTATTCAACTGCCCATTTTACATTTTCCCACATCAAATCTTTGCACACTTGCTGAATGTATTTGTCTCTCTTAGCCTGGTCCTCTTAATGACTTATTTCCAGCCTATCTTTGTGTCGTCAGCACTTGTAGCAACCATGCTATTTGGAGAGTTCATCTGTTATTTATGTAATTGTAAAAGGTGTGGCCCCAATACTGTTCCCTGTGGCACGCAAGTAGTTGTATCATGCCAACTGGATGAAGACTTATTTATACCAATTGCTTCTTTAAGCCAGCCAATTTTCTACCCCATCCATGTTGCTTTCTAACGCCATTTTCTGCAACAACTGTGATGCAGTACATTATATACTCAAATGCCTGCTGGAAATAGAAATATAATTTAAAACCCATGTGAATTCTTCACAAAACTCCAATAAATTGGTCAAACATGATTGACTTTTAATTGTTTCCTGATGTAAGATTATTAATAGTTTCCGACACTTTCCTTGATTATTGGCACAGCAAGCAGAGCTGTTGCCTCAGTGCTGTGATCCAGGTTCATCCCTGACTTTGGATGCTGTCTGCATGTAGTTTGCATGTTCTCCCTGTGACTGCATGGGCTGCTTGGTGTTTCAATTTCCTCCCACATCCCAAAGACTGGTTTGGTCACTCTAATTTTCCCTGGTGTATTAATAAGTGGTAGAATTTGTAGGGAGTTGATGGCATGGGTTACAGACAATTTCTGGAATTATTTGGTAAGCCAGCATAGACTCAAGCTGATTGACATAGAGGAAAACCATAAGGAAACATTGGTGTTAAGCCAACTGATTTTTATTTGTCTCCCTCTGAATAAAGGAGTTACAATTGCTATCTTCCAATTGAACAGAACCTACCCTAATCTAGGGAATTTTGTGAAATTAAAATCCACGCATCGACCATCTCACTAGCCACTTATAAGAAGAATGATGATGAAGTCCATCGGAGCCTGGAGACTTGTCAACCTGCAAATCCAATAATTTGCTCATTTCTGCTTTCCTGGTGATTGTAGTTTTCCCAAGTTCATCCCAATTCCCAGTTTGCAGCGATCTCTGAGATGTTGCTTGTATTCTGTAAAGATTGATGCAAAGTATCAGTTTAATTCATCTGCCTTCTCCTTGTTTTCAGTTATTAGTTTGCCCATATTCACACTCTATAGGCCCAAAACTCACTTTTTTTTCTAAATCCCTCATAACTCTTACAAGCTAGTTTAATATTTCTGGCTGGCTACGTTTTGTACTCAAATTTATTTCCTTTTTAGCCATCCCTTGCTGTTTTTATATTTTGTCCTGTCTCCTGTTCTACTACCCATCTTTGTAAAATTGTATGCTTTTTTTCTTTGTTTGATATTCTTTATTTAAACGTGGATGGTGCATTCTCCCCTTCGAATATTTTTTTACTGAAATGTATCTATTTTGTGTATTCTGAAAGACCCCCATAGCTATTAGTCACTGCATCTTGATTGTCTGATTCCTTAATTTGCCAGTTCCCCTTGGCTAGTTTTACTTTTGTGCCCCCACAGTTTAGCGTAAATTAAGTTTAGCGTAATAGTATTGGACACAACCTTGTGAATTGTAAATGCTGATACCTTTGGGGAGGTCATTAAACATCTCCTGTTGCAGGTCTGGTATAGCTGCTCTCTGGTTGGATCCAGAACATACTGTTGTAAAACTATCCAGAAAATGCTCTGTGGACTAATTGAGGTTACCTATACCCATCTGATTTTTCTAGTCTATATATAGATTAAATCCCCGATATCATTGCTGTCTTCTGTCAAGCTCCCACTATTTCTCCCTTTATGCTCTGTCCTACTATGGTTACAGTTAGGAGCCTAAACTACATTTGCATGGTTGCTGCTTGATTTTGCTGTTCATCTCCACCCAGACTGCTTATGTCCTGGTTTCCTGAACTTTTTTCCCCAGAAAGTTATCATTGGTTTTGTTTCAATATCTGATGGTTTTGGTGTATGTCAACAAATCCAGATTCCTTTGTTCAAGAAAGCGAGTAGGGATAACCCTGGAATTACAGGCTAGTGAGTCCTTACTTCAGTGGTGGGCAAATTACTGGAGAAGATTCTCAGAGACAGGATTTATGGGTATTTAGAGAAGCATAGGCTGATTAGTGACAGTCCGCATGGCTTTGTGATGGGCAGGATATGCTTCACAAGCCTGATTTGCGTTCTTTGAGGATGTGACAAAGCACATTGAAAGTCAAGCAGTGGAAGTGGTGTATATGGATTTCAGTAAGGTGTTTGATAAGGTTCCTCATGGAAGGCTCATTCAGGAAGTCAGGAGGCATTGGATCCAGGAAAACTTGGCTGTGTGGATTCAGAACTGGCTTGCCCATAGAAGACAGAGGGTGGTGGTAGATGGAGTGTATTCTGCCTGGAGGTCAGTGACCAGTGGTGTTCTGCAGGGATATGCTCTGGGACCCCTGCTCTGTGATTTTTATAAATGACTTGGATGAGGATGTGGAAGGGTGGATTAGTAAGTTTGCAGATGATACAAAGGTTGGTGGTGTGGATAGTGTAGAAGGTTGCTGTAGGTTACTACAAGACATTAATAGGATGCAGAGTTGGGCTGAGAAGTGGCAGATGTTCAACCCAGAGAAGTGGCAGATGTTCAACCCAAAAAAGTGTGAAATGATGCACTTTGGAAGATTGAATTTGAAGGCAGAATACAAGGTTAATGGCAGAACTCTCAGCAGTGTGGAGGAACAGAGGGATCTTGGGGTCCACGTCCATAGATCCCTGAAGGTTGCCAAGCAGGTTGAAAGGGTTGTGACGAAGGCGTATGGTGTGTTGGCCTTCCTTGGTCGGGGTATTGAGTTCACGAGCCGTGAGGTAATGTTGCAGTTCTATAAAACTCTGGTTAGACCACACTTGGACTATTGTGTTCAGTTCTGGTTGCCTCATTATAGGAAGGATGTGGAAGCTTTAGAAAGGGTGCAGAGGAGATTTACCAGGATACTGCCTGGATTGGAGAGCATGTCTTATGAGGATAGGTTGAGTGAACTAGGGCTTTTCTCCTTGGAGCGGAGGAGGAGGAGAGGTGACTTTCGATAGAGGTGTACAAAGATGATAAGAGGCATAGATCGAGTGAACAATCAGACTTTTTCCCAGGATGAAAATGGCTTACATAAGGGGGGTATAATTTTAAAGTGATTAGAGGAAGGTATTGGTGGGGGAGAAAAATGTCAGAGGCAAGTTGTTTTTTTTCACACGGTGGTGGGTGCATGGATCGCACTGCCGGCAGAGGTGGTGGAGGCAGATACATTAGGGACGTTTACGAGACTCTTGGATAGGCACGTGAATGATAGAGAAATGGAGGTCTATGTGGGAGGGAAGGGTTAGATAGATCTTAGAGCAGGATAAAATGTTGGCACAACATCATGGGCTGAAGGGCCTGTACTGTGCTGTAATGTTCTACGTTCTTTTGGAATTCATTAGTCAAAAGGGCTGTGGAGACTTGGTCGCTGTGTATATTTAAGGCAGATGGATCACTTTTTTGTATATTAAGTGACTTGGAGAAGGTGCAGTTAAAAAAAAAATCAGCCATAATCTTACTGAAATATGGAGTAGGTGTGAGGGGCTGAATGCCCTACTCTTTCATATAGAGCTCATTGATTTCTTTTCCACCCACCAAACTTATAATTGGGGCTAACAAAAGGGAAATTGGATAAGCAAAGGGCTACAAGGAAAGAGTAGGGAAATGGAGCTGACAGGATTGCTCCATTACATGAAATGATGCAAAGCAAAGTAGCAGTGTGGACTGCGAGGAGGACACTGAGATCCTTCAGGAGGCTGACTAAACCTCAGTCTGTCACCAGACTCCTTCTCCTGACAGCTAGACTACCTACAGCAGACATCTCAAGGCACTGAAAAGTACCAGTGCTGTCTCTACAAATCCTCCAAGTTTGCTGGAAGGATAGGCAAACCAATATCAGGATCCCCAATGTTCCCACCATCAAGGGCCTAGTTACTTTCAGTTGGCTACATTAGCAGGATGCATCATTGGCATGCTGATGCCAGACTCCTGAAACGGACACTTCCAAGTTTGCTTGTGGGAAGAGATTACCAAGTGAACAGAAGAAAAGATTTGAGGATATTCTCAAAATCACAAATGCAAATCCTGTTGACTCTTGATTCACTGGCACGTGACTGTTCAAAGTGGAGCAGAATCATTCAGAATGGTATTGAGAACCTTGGCTATGCAAAGAGAAGCCTGCCATAAGCAGCAGAAGGAGTGCACCACTTTGCCACTTACCCACCCACTGGCCCTGTCAGTTTTCTTCTGCTCTGTCTGCATTTCCCATATTGCCCTTGTTAGGCACCTTGGAACCCACAAAGCCAAAGTGGAATCAAGTCATTCTGAATCCTGAAAGTCATTGTAAGTCTGGGAGAGAGCATATTCAATTTGCAAAGTGGCCTTCAGCTTGATAACAATTCCATCACGATCAATGATTAACTTTTTCTTCCCTTTTTGCAGATTGTATGTATTATAGCAGCAGTGCAATCAATTTTTAATACTAAACAATTTTGTGTCATCTATTTGGTGAGGCCATTGAAATCTGATTATCCTTCACCTTTCTACTTTCATATCGTCACCCATCTTAATTCCATTCCTATAAATGCATTTTTAACCTGATTTGTGATTTTTGGGAAGGGATAAATATTTAAAATTGCATCCTTGATTATAAATATGATGTAGTGGAACTATGTGCTAGTTTTAATATTGTTTTCTTTTTGGTGCTTCGTCAAAATACAATTTCTGATAATACCAATAAAGTAATCTGGATGTTTTGCTATTTTGTTTTTCTTCCAGATTACACTGGACAAAGTCCTTGGGATTACAGCATCCAGCAGCAGTAGTTTAGCCTGTGATTTGACCACAGGATTAGTGGCATATCCAGCAGGGTAAGTGACAAAGTAGACCCAGGTTTTGTGGGGAAATGCATGAATGACAATTAAGGCAGTTGATGGGTATAATGAGGTCTTTTTAAGATGATTCTCAAGAATCTGCCCATTCAACCTAGGCTCTAAGATTATTGGCTTCATGCCTGGTCATTTTTTTGCCTCTTCTTGCCAGCATTGTATTTTTATTGCTGTACAAAAGAATAGTTCTCAGCAATGATAGCAAGTTCTGGTGGCACCTGGGAGATTTTTAAAGTTGGAAAAGGCTGAATACAGTGATGGATATTTCAGGTTAGAAGTACAGAAAACATTGCCTATTTGGCATAGATACTTGGATAGAGAAAATGAATGTACAAAAAAAACAAGCTGCTGGAGGAATTCAGTGGGTGAAGCAGCATTTCTGGACGGAAATGGACATTCAAGCTTTTGGGTTGAGACCCTTCATCTGGACTGAAAGAGTAGGCATGGGCAGGAGCTGGCAAGTGATAGATTGATCCATGTGAGGAGGGGTTGAAGATGGAGTTAGGTGGGGGAGGGAAAGGTGGAGATAGTGACAGAGGCTGGGAGGTGATAGATGGAGACAACAAAGGGCTGCAGATTGTGGATTTATTCATCCTTATGCATTCCAAGACATCCAACACATCCATCTTCTTAATGCTGACTTTGGACTATCAACGTATCCTTTCCTGAACTTGCTATCTTCCATGTCCTTCTCCTTGGTGAATACTGACATGCTTTGTTACACACCAAGTGGGGGGAAAAAGTTGATCAGAGAAGCAGGTCATGTATTCTGGTCTGGTGGTAGATGCTTTTATAGTAGATTAATGCAGTGATTAATATAGAGCATAATTACAACATATTATTGCTTAAATGAAGTTTTATGCCTGTGTTTTTCAATCAATAAGCATTGTTTTCCTTGGGTTATAGTCTGAATAATTAGAATAATGCACTGGGAGCATAGTAGTGCAACTGTCTCTTGGCTTCACTGACACGGTTTAGATTCTGATCTTGAGTGCTGTCTGTGTGAAGTTTACATTGTTCTACCTGTGACTGTGGGTTTTCCCCCAGGCGCTCTGGTTTTCTCCTACATAACAAAGATGTTCTGGTAGGTTAATTGGCCACTGTAAATTACCCCTTAATGGGTGACAGGTGAAATTTGGAGGACGGAGGATGGGCAGGAGTGATAAGCATGTGAGAAAGAATGAGTTACAGGGAAACAAATGGGGGAATGGAGCTGGGATTGCTCTGAGAGCCAACAGAGATTTGACGGACCATATGAGCATCTTCTCTGTAAGGAAATGTAATATGAGCAGGCAAAATTCCATGTTGTTATTATTATACTGAGTATGAAATTGCACTGTTGAGGCAGTTTAATTATATACACTTGCTAACCATGACCCCAAAGTTATAACACATCAAGCTACATGGTCTGCTCTTGCTTTTTATACAGGGATAACGAAGCTGTGTTCACTGACAGATTAACTGCTCTTCAGCAGATTTAAGTGATTATTAAGACTCCTAGGTCCAAACTCCTGACTCTATTTATAATTTGAATATGACTGCAAAGTACTTCAGGTTCTCACCTTTCCCTTATGGATTAAGTGGCTGTTAATGTGAATCTGTAATGTCTTTTGCATCAGTGCAAGCTATGCAATATAGTTGGTATGCTACAAAATTTAAACTTATTTCTGAACCCTATAGCTAAACTAGTACTCCAGTGTTAATTGATAAACATGCACCAATGAAAGGCTGTCAAGAGTATAGAGTGAAGTAATTGGTGAGAACTGCATTCATGTAGAAAATTGTAATCCTATGCAAAGAAAGTAAATGTAATTTCAATGGGTTGGAAAATAAGTTAATTTTATACAGATTTGATTCTCTAGCTGGCCAATCTAATGGCTTGCCATCAGCTTTAAATATCCTTGTGTTTTAACCTTAAATAATGTTTTCTTTCTGCCGTTTAATTAGAATGGTGTTGCCAACTGTTTAAAAATAATGAAGAATTCTGTCTCCCAGTAATGTGCCAAAATACTAGCAACTTAAATGAAAGTTTGGTTCAGGATTTTAGTCTGTTGCTTTTTTAAAATGTGTTGAATTAACCCAAAAAAAGGGTGGTTTTGTAAAAGGTAATAAATTGCAATTATTATGGTAACCTAGTTGTCCTTATTTTTAAAAAAATATTATTTAAATTTTAGAGTCTGTGATGTTTAATCTTGATATTCTGCAGTACACCTGTCAAACTATTGTACAGACTGATTTCAAGTCACTAGATCATTGTTTTATAAGTGTTTTCTTAAATGAACTACTCAGGAATTTGAATGCTGGTCTACCCTACTACATGGATATTTGATTTTGAGAAGCATTCTAATATAGATGAGGGCTTTCTAGCTAGCATGTGTGATTATTTTGATCCCTTCTCACTATGGGAAAACTTTCAGCGTGATTTGGGTATGTATGTGGATCAATCTGGATGTAATGAAGAGTGCTCAGTCGCAAACTGCAATAAAGTTATGAAACTTGAAATGTGTAACTGAGAATGTCTGTATTCACCAGGGAAGAGGACATAAAGGATAATACGTTCAGGGAGGGATACATTGATAGTCTGGAGCATGTCAGTATTAAGAAAGTTGTGGCGTTAGGTGCCTTGGAACACAAGGATGGATAAATCCTCAGTGCTGGATAAAATCTATCCCAGAATGTTATGAGAAACAAGAGGAGATTGCTGGGGCCTCTTGTTTCTCGTAACATTCTGGGATAGATCTTATCCATTTTCGCATCTTTGTTAGCCACAGATGTACCAGAAGACTAGAGGATAGCTAATCTCCTTCATTTAAGGACAGCAGGGATAAGTCGGTAGCTATAGGCCAGTGAGTCTTGCATTAGAAGTAGGGAACTTATTGGAGAATTCTAAGGGAAGGGATTGATGTACATTTGGAAAGATAGGGACTGATTTTGAGATGGTTAGTATGGCCTTGTGCAGGGAAAATCCTGCCTCATTAATTTGATTGTTTTTTGAGGAGATTAATGAAAGTGTGCAGTAGATGTTGTCTGTATGGACTTGAGTAAGGCATTTGACAAAGTCTGACTTGTTAGGCTGGTCCGGTAGGTTAAGGGATCCAAGGTGAGCTGGCTAATTAGATCCAAAGTTGGATTGGTGTTTTCTCATTGGAAGTTTGTGATTAGTGGTATACTATAGGCCTTGGTGTTGGCACCTTTGTTTGTGATGTATATTAACAACTTGGATGGGAATGTAGAAAGCATAATTACTATGTTTGTGGATGATGTGAAAATTGGTAGTGTTCTGGACAGCAAGGAGGGCAAATGGAATTTAATCCTGTTGAGTGTGAGGTGATGCATTTCAAGAAGTCAAATGGGGTAGGACCTGTCCAGTAAATGATAGAGCACTAAGAAATGTTGATGAACAGAGACCCAGGGGTCCAAGTCCATAGTTCCCTGAAAGTGGCAACACAGGTAGATAGGGTGGTGAAGAAGGAATATGGCATGCTTGCCTTCATAAGTCAAGGCATAGAATACAAGAATATGGATGTTATTGCAACTTTACAAAACACTGGTTAGGCCACACTTGGAGTATTGTCTGTGGTTCTGGTTGCCACACTATGGGAAGGATGTGGTTGTGCAGAGGAGATTCACCAGAATGTTGCTGGATAGGCTGGACATGTTTTCCCTGGAGTGAAGGAGGCTGACGGGTGACCTGATAGAAGTGTATAAGATTATGAGAGGTGTAGATAGACTATCTTTTTTCCCATGGTAGGGGTATCAAAAACAAGAAGGAATAAGTTTAAGTTGACGGGAAGGAGTTTTAAGGAGATCTGAGGGATATGTTTTTAGAGTCATAGAATACTACAGCACAGAAACAGGCCCTTCAGCCCACCTAGTCCATGCCAAGCTGATCTTCTGCCTAGTCCCACCTACCTGTACCCGGACCATTTCCCTCCAAACCCCTCACATCCATGTACCTACCCAAACCTCTCTTGAATGTTACAATTGAATGTTGCAATCTACCACTTCTGCTGGCAGCTTGTTCCACACTCACCACCCTCTGAGTGAAGAAGTTTCCCCTCTGATCCCCCTTGTATATTTCACCTTTCACTCTAAACCTATGTCCTCTAGTTCTAGCCTCACCCAGCCTTGGGGGGAGGGGGGAGGAAGCCTATATACATTCACCCTATCTATACCCCTCATAATTTTGTATACCTCTATAAGATCTCCCCTCACTCTCCTGCACTCCAGGGAATAAAGTCCTAACCTATTCAACCTTTCCCTATAACTCAGGTCCTCAAGTCCCAGCAACATCCTTGTAAATTTTCTCTGCACTCTTTCAAGCTTATTGACATGGTTCCTGTAGGTAGGTGACCGGAACTGCACACAATACACCAACATCTTCTACAACTTAAACATAACATCCCAACTCCTGTACTCAATGCCCTGATTTATGAAGGCCGAAGTGCCAAAAGCTCTCTTTACAACCCTATCTACCTGAGACATCACTTTCAAGGAACTATGGATCTATGTTCCCAGGTCCCTTTGTTCTACTGCACACCTTAGAGCCATACCATTCACTGTGTAAGTCTTACCCTGGTTTGTCCTCCTAAAGTTGAACAACTCTCACTTGTCTGCATTAGATTCAATCTACCATTTTTCAGCCCAGAATTGTAGAGACATCTGGGAAACGGGGCCCCTCAGCCCACCAAGTTAGCACCAACCATCGGCTACCCTTGAACTTTTCCCACATTAAACCCATTTTCTTCTCCTTCTCTCTCCTTTCCACCACACCCCCCAAAAAAAAAGAAAATTTACCACTTACCTACATGTTAGGGGCAATTTAGTGGCCAATTAACCCAGCCTACAGGTCTTTGGGATGTGGGAGGAAACCTGTCACAAACCAGCAACAAAAGAAACACACTGAGCATGATTCAGTGTTAAAAACTATTTTATTAATCACTACTTATGATAATACGGAAAATAAAAGTAAAAATGTTAGTATGTTAGAATTCAAAAATGTTAAACCTCGAACGTTAACCCCAAAACTAAACTCTTCGTGTGTGGGTGTGGCAAAGTCCAAAACTCCCAGTTCCGGAATGGTTCTTAAAGTTCAGTTCCGCAAGCCATAAGGTGAAACATGAGCAAGGGCTTCTTCAACAACCACAGTTGTCTGAAGATAAGACGTAGACGTAGAGAAACATAGAGAGAGTACATATGAAATCCAAATGTTCCACGATGGAACCCAAACGACACTTCAGTGTTTACTCGGTAGTGACTTCCTCACCCCGAAAAGCATTCGAATCGTGGTCGTCCACACACAAATACCTGTTTCCTTCTACAGGTCAGCAACAAAGTGAACTCCACCGGATTACTTCCAACTTCCATACATGGATTTCAGTGGCAAACAGTTATTGTTTCTCATCCATCGATAGAGAAAACAAGCAGGCTGGTGTCTCTCTCCCTTCTCTCTCTCTCTCCTTCTTCTTCTAACTTCTTCAACAACGTCATTACGTCCTTTATCTTCTATTGACGTAAGCACGCCCCACACACACAAACACACACACTCTCTATCTTAAAGGGACTTTCACTGAGTCCATAACAAAACCACAGCACCTGGGTAAAACCCACATGGTCACAGGGAGAATGGGCAAACTCCACATAGACACTACCTGATGTCAGGATTGAACCCAGGTCACTGGAGCTGTGAGGCAGTGGTGTAGAAGCTTTGCACTGAGCTGCCCTAACCACACAGTGGTTGATGTCTGGAACGCATTACCTGAAAAGATGGTGGAATCAAATACAGTTACTTCAAGAGACATTTTAGATGCTTAAATATGCAAGGCCTAGAAGGACATGATCCTAATGGGGCAATTGGGATCAGTATAGATGGGCAAAAAGGTTGTCATTTGAGGTAGTAGGTGCTAGGACCTGTTTTGTGATGCTGTGCGACTGCCAGGTCGCTTCACTTTTTGAGGGTAGTAAGCACGGAAATTCATAGGCCACCTGTCATCCATGTGAGAAACCTTAAATCATTCAACCAGTTTTGACAATTGCATTTCACGCAAGAAGCATTAATACATTACCAGAAAATGTCTGAGACCACACATCACCAATACCTCTGTCTTTATGTAAGAACTTCATCTTTGGTGTCTGTTAATTCTTTAAAATATGTATCATTTTAAAACTCAAATGTTCTATTGTTCTTGTGAAATGTTTCATTCAGCTCAAATTATTTAACATCAGATTTCAAAAGGAAAATCTGTTTGTGTATGCAGTATCTTTTCCAATAGACTATGGGAGATGGATAAAGAATATTGCTTACAATAATACTTCTGAAATTCTAGAGTGAAAGTTGCTCAATGATGGGGTTAGGGCATGGAAATCTTTCACTGTTCATTGAGTCACATTTGATTTTGAGCAGCTCCATGGATATTCTTTTTAAAAAGTGAACAGTCAAAATCTTTACCTTTTTATATTCTTTTAACTGAGTGAAGGTGTTGAATTTACAAAGTTAATCAACTGGTTAAACTCTCCTTTGGAGCACCTAGGCATCTGAAAAACAATGTATGTCAGGCTGCTGTTTATCAATCAATACAGCTCTGCATTCAACACCATCATCCCCTCAGTACTGATCACCAAGCTTCAAAACCTGTGCTCTGTACCTCCCTCTGCAACTGGATCCTCTACTTCCTTATTGGAAGACCACAGTGCGGATCAGTAATAACATCTCCTTGCTGACAATCAACACAGGCGCACCTCAAGAATGCATGCTTAGTCCACTGTGCTATTCTCTCAATGCTCATGACCGTAGTAAGCACAGCTCAAACTCTATAAATTCGCCCATAGCACCACTGATGTTGGTAGAATCTCAGATGGCAATGAGGTGGTGTACAGGAGTGAAACAGATCAGCTGGTTGAATGGTTCACAATAACAACCTTGCACTCAATGTTAGCAAGACCAAAGAATTGATTGCTGACTTCAGGAAAGGGAAGTCAGGAGGATACACACCAGTCCTCATTGAGGGGTCAGTGGTGGAAAGGGTGAGCAGCTTCAAGATCCTGAGTATCAACATCTCTGAGGATCTATCCTGGGCAATCACTAAGAAGGCATGCCAGTGGCTCTACTTTGTTGGGAGTTTGGGGAGATTCAGTATCACCAAAGACTCTTATAAATTTCTACAGATGTACAGTGGAGAGCATTCTGACTGGTTGCACCACAGCCTGGTATGAAGGCTTTGATGCACAGGATTGCAAGATGCTGCACAGGGTTATAGTCTCAGCCAGCTCCATCACGGGCACAACCCTCCCCGCCATCAAGGACATCTTCAAGAAGCAGTGCCTCAAGAAGGAGGCATCCATCATTAAGAATCCTCACCATCCAGGACATGCCCTCTTCTCGTTACTACCATTGGGGAGGAGGTACGGGAGCCTGAAGACCCACACTCAACGATTCAGGAATAGCTTCTTCCCATTCGCCATCAGATTTCTGAACAGTCCATGAACACTACTTTGTTGTTCCTTTTTTTTGTTGCACTATTTTAGTTTTGTAATTTATGGTCATTTTATATCTTTGCACTGCTGCCACAAAACAAATTTCATGACATACAAGTTGGTGACAATGTGATTCTGAATTGGATTTGTTTTAATCTAGGTAAATAAGCAAGAATAAGAAAAGATTAGTTTCACAGCACGTCATCACTGTGTCATTGTATGTTTGGTGTGGAATTGGTTTTGGTGAAGTTAGGGATTACTTTTTAACATTGAAATTGGTGTTCTCAAATGAGACAACTGTAATTTGATTTTTTTTTAGTCTGTAATGAAAATTGAGTTCTAATTTTCTGTTTTAAGGTGTGTGGTGGTGCTCTGCAACCCAAAGAAGAATAAGCAGACTCATATTCTCAATGCTTCCAGGTAAGTGAGATCCAAAGACAACAAGTAAGACTCCTTTAACCAAGCAGTTGATCTGTACCATTGCTTGAAGGGATATGGCTTAGACCTGCCACTACAAATTCAGTGGTTTCTGAGGTTTTGTCCATTGTACATTTTGTTTCCTCTGCAACAGGACACAAAGGAAAATATCGGGAGTTGAAGGTGGGACAAAATGATGACAGGCATGATTCCAATGTGGACATAGTGCTGTAGGAAGAATGGATTACAAAAATCAAAAGTGGCCTACCTGCAAGAACCTCTTTCAGGAGGCCTCACTTAACTAGCTCTGCTCCTCCTGCAACAGCACTGTGGAAATATAATTATTCTGGGACTATTCCTCCAAATAACATGATTAGATTTTTCAAGCAGTACTCCAAGGGAGCAATTTCTGCAGCGGCACAATTCAACCTGGAAATAGTTGCAATCATGTTCTTCTTCAGAAATTAATTACAGGAGCCTGAAGACCCACACTCAACAATTCAGGAACAGCTGCTTTCCATTCGCCATCAGATTTCTGAACAGTCCATGAACACTACTTTGTTGTTCCTTTTTTTTGTTGCACTATTTTAGTTTTGTAATTTATAGTCATTTTATATCTTTGCATTGCTGCCACAAAACAAATTTCACGACGTACAAGTCGGTGACAATCTGATTCTGAACTGGATTTGTTTTAAGTGCACCTAAGTGCGTATTGCCAGAGAAAAACAGTACTTTGCAACTAAATTGTTAAAATCCCAACTATTGTGGAGCAATTCAATGAGTCAAGCATGAAAGAATTTTTGGTGCACAATGTGCCATTTAATGCCTACTTTTGAAAGATTATCAGTTAATGAAAGATATTTAAGGGTGTTAATGATTTAAAGAACATTGCCTCTCATTCTCCACAGATGTCACTCAGTCTAAGTGGTTGCAGTGTTCTGGTTATTTCAGGTTTTTACTTTTAAGATCTATTAAGATTAAAGTTGGGTAGAATATTTTGTGTTTTTTGTCAATATTCTATTGACTATAAACTTGTTGGGCTTGCTTAATTGGCTTAGGGAAATAGTGCTGAGTTTACGGGTGATTTTAAGCTGCTACGGTCAGGTCCCAGAAATTTGGGTGTTTTGAAAAAGCTGATAAACTAATTGAACAAAAAAAAATCCAAAGAAATGGCTTCCCTGCTTGTGTTCCTCCTGTGAGAATAAAACACCTGGTTGAAGTTGGTTTTGGTAAAGTTAGGATTGTTTTAAACAAATTCAACTTTGTCTTCTCAAATGAATATTTTTCACAATATAGTATTAGTAGTTGGTTTCCAGAGCCAAGAGCTGTCAATAACAAACTTGTTACCCTGTTGCCTCTATTGATTTGACATGTTAACGTTTGGGGAGGGTAGTGCTCAAGTTGGAACATCACCTGATTAATAGAATGGACATGATTGTTTTTCTATTTGTAGAAGCTCAATTATATTTGGCTTCTGGTTTTGGTAGTCCAATTGTCTCTCCATTACAGTTGCTAGCCTTTGTGGTAGGGTGTTGTCTTCAGTGCCTTGGCACCATACTCAACTGTTAGTAGTTATGAAGGATAAAAAGTAATTTTATTTTTTTTCACCTGATCTTGTATGACTTCCTACCAGTTGCAGATTACAATCGGAATCTAAATACTGATCACTCTAAACCTTGAGAGTATTAATGCCGATTATGGCATTCCAGGAGTTAGTTAACTTTGCACAAGCCAAAGGCTTGAATCCAGTGACCTTCAGTTCAATCATTGCTTGAGATTGTCAGTTGAGGAATTAAAAAAAAATAAAACTGTTATTTCTGCTGCATTTGTTTGGATAGGTGCATTAAAATGTGTTCTCAAATCCTAGTCCAATTTTAAAGCCATGAAGTAGGGAAAAGTACAAATCTTTTTGGTTTGATACCATTTCACTACCCTGTTTACCACCTAGTCATGATTGCTTGAATAAATGGATTAAATGCTAGTACACCACAGTAGAAAGGATTGCTTAAAAAAAAGTTGTACCGTGTAAATTAGCCATGGATTCTTTAATTCTAGTTGGAAGTTCGGGGGTGGGGACAAACTCTTCTAACCTTAGTCCTTTTTTGATTATATAGGTTATTGTTTGCCAAATCCAGTTGGCCAAATTTGATGGTAGGTATCACATGCAGAACAGGAGGAGGAAGGTGTATTGTGTGGGTAGCAGGTGACTGGTGGTAACAGAAGGGACCTATCTTGGGGAAGAGGTTTTGGACTGCAAATGGCATATTATGTTGCATTTCCAGTAGCTAAGAACATCTTAGACTCCCTAGTATGCAAATATTTGAAGTAGATAGTTGGGTATTCAAAATTCTTCTATGAAGGATGAAATGACATTTAAAATGAATAATGGTGCTTCAGTTCAATTATTGACTTGAGGTTTTTTCTTGATTTAGAAAAGCAGTCTGTTCTTTGGCATTCTCACCAGATGGAAAATACTTGGTTACTGGGGAGGTGAGTATGTTTTCAAAATGACTAGCATAATTTACAGTAGTATTGGTTTATTATTGTCACATGTACTGAGATATGGTGAAAAGCTTGGTGAAAAACTGCAAGCCATTCTTACAGTTCATTTCAAAAAAATAAGGTAGAATGTCATTGTCTGGTTCTGTAATATGGCAATGTTTATTTAACTACATAAGTGTAAAGAAACAAAGTCTGTTAATTTATTTAAATACAGCCCACTTATTTATACTATTTTTGCTTGAACTCCAATTCATTTTGATAAAATTTTAGTTTGTTCTATATTCCATTGAATGCTCTAAATTTGGTGCTTTGCCCCTGTAAATTTTTTTATTGAAACTTGGGAACTTCCATTTACTCTTCACCTACTAAATGTATTAACCATCAATTTCTGCCAAACAGTGGGTAAAGTTATCTAAGATTGAAACTTTTTGGATGCAGCTTATTAGTAATGTAAGTTTTCATATGGTGCTTGTGACTAAACTGCCTGCACCAATAAATCTGATGAATTTATTTTTCATGCTGTAACAATAACTGGGGAAAGAACATGTTGGAATCGAGACATTCCATTAATATCAAAATTCACTGCTTAGTTTTTAATGGACGAGTGACCTAAAGAAGTTTTACCTGTATTCCTGAATTCTGCATAACCTTTAGTTGATGGGCTGTGTTAACTCTGACATTCATTAGGGAATGCTAACTGAAATTCAAACACTAAATTTCACATGCCATTTTCAATTGACAGTTATGAGAAGGATGTAATAAAGTGTTAATTTCTGTTGAAATACTTTCAATTATTGACATCAAAGTTGCCTACTATTGTCTGCAGATTGAAAGAACATCTCACCTAGGGATCATTTGCACTGAGTGTGATTTGGCCTTTTGATATTGTTTGACTGTAGCACTGAGTGTATGAACCCAGCTGGATGCTAGGTTGGAAGGACTGATAATCAGTCCTCGGTCAATCCCTTGTAGTTGAGGATGATGGGGTTCTACTTCAGTTCTGTGGTTTTGGAGGTGACTGAAGAGGTCAATACCCCCACCACCCCAGCTATGCCTGCCTCTTTGTCAGCTACGTGGAACAGTCCATGTTCCAAGCCTACAGCGGTAATGCCCCCCAACTCTTTCTCTGCTACATTGATGACTGCATTGGGGCTGCTTCCTGCATGCGTTCTGAGCTCGTCAATTTCATCAACTTTGCCTCCAACTTCCACCCTGCCTTCAGATTCACTTGGTCCATCTCCGATGCCTCTCTCCCCTTTCTGGATCTCTGTCTCCATCTCCAGAGACAGATTAACCACAGACATCTTCTACAAACCCACTGGCTCCCATAGTTACCTTGACTGCACCTCTTCCCACCCTGTCACTTGTAAGGACACCATCCCCTTCTCCCTTTTCCTCCGCTGCATCTGTTCCCATGATGAGGCTTTCCATTCTAGGACACCAGAGATGTCCTCCTTTTTCAGTAAATGGGGTTTCCCTTCCATCATCATCAGTGCTGCCCTTACCCGTATCTCCTCCACTTCCCACACATTTGCCCTCACCTCCTCCCCCTGCTGACCATAACAGGGACAGGGTTCCCCTTGTCCTCACCTACCACTCCATGAGCCTTTGTATCCAACGCATCATTCTCTGCAACTTCTGCAACTTCCGCCACCTCCAACGGGATCCTACCACTTGGCACATCATCCCCTCACCCCTCTCTCCGCTTTCCAAGGGGACCGCTCCTCCGCGACTCCCTTATCCACTTGTTCCTCACCCCCCCCCCCGCCCGCCCCCCCAGCACTTATGCCTACAACCACATCAAGTGCTACACCTGTCCCTACACCACCTCCTTCACCACCATTCAGGTTCCCAGACAGTCCTTCCAGGTGAGGCAGCACTTCTCTTCTACCAAGTTGAGGCCAGATGCAGGTTGGAGGAACACCATCTCATATTCTGCCTTGGGAGTCTCCAACCCGATGGCCTCAACATTGATTTCTCCAACTTCCAATAACCCCACCCCTTCTTTTTCTTCCCTCCCCTCCCTCTCACTCCTTTGTCTTATTCCTGTGGCTCCCTTTTCCTGCCTTGATGACCTGCCCATCTCCTTTCCTCCCATCCCCCATCCTTTATTCTGTACTCTACTGCCCTCTCCTACCAGATTCCTCCTCCTTCAGCCCTTTGCCTCCTCTACCTATCACCTCTCAGCTTATTACATCTTCTCCCCCCCCTTCCCCCATCCACCTACTTTCCCCCTCTCACCTGGACTCTCCCCTGCCTGCGTGTGCTCCGTCCCTCCCCCTCCCCCCCACCTTCTTATTCTGGCTTCTACCCTCTTCCTTTCCAGTCCTGATGGGGTCTCTACCCCAAACGTCAACTGTTTATTTTCCTCCATGGATGCTGCCTCACTTGCTGAGTTCCTCGAGCACTTTTTGTGTATTGCTCCAGATTCCAGCAGCTGCAGAATTTTTTGTCTCCACTGAAGAGGTCAATGTAGGATTTGCAGACTTTACTACAGGTGGGCCAGGAAGTACTTGGTGGAATGTGTGTGTGGGCTGTTTCTTGCAAGGTCTCCACCTGTTCCCGACAATCTTTCTCAGTGCCATCCTGGATGGTCCTCCGTTCTAGCATCCATCATTAACCTGGGTTCATTCAATCTACATTTTGAGCATTTATGAGCCAGGGATTTCCATGAGTCAGTGAGTATTTTGCATTTTCTAAGAAGGCTTTGAAATCCTTATTGCCTCCATTCTAGGATGTTAATTCAAATATATGGGAGAATGAACCTTGCACTAAACATCTGCAACAACAGACCCCTACCAAGCTGCCCTGCTGCACAACACAGCATTTGGTGTTAACCAGAAATATTCAAATCTGCTACTTGGAATCTTAGAGCAATACAGCACAGATACAGGCCCGAGTACATGCCGACCACGGTGCCCACCCTGCTAGTCCCAATTTCCATTGTTCGACCCATATCCCTCCAAGCACCCATCCAAGTGCTTCTTAAATGATTCTATTATACCTGCCTCAACCCCTTCCTCTGGCAGCTCATTGTGAAGCTTTTATAGAAATGTCACAATACTTGATTAGAAATGCATGCCAGATACACCTTTTGCTGTAAATTTTCAGTGGTGTTACCTTTCTTTCCTTGTAACTACTTGAAGAGAAAATTAGAAACATAACATCCAGATTGGTAACAGCATGGGAGAACTCACCAGGAAAGAGAATAAATATAACTACATGTTAAGTGGAAGCATGAATATGAAAGTAACATTCTGTCAGGGTGGGTGGACAGGTGGGTTGGAGCTTTGTATATAAAATAAACCTAACTCTCAACTAAAAATGTATCAGCAGGGAATCCAGAGGTAATGGGAGGAAGATTTTTAAAAAACTTATTCAGCTATACTGTAAGCTATAAATTAAACAGATATTGCTACTCCAATGCGTAAATGCAATTGTGCAGTGTGGGGGTCAGGGAAGTTCTAAGTTCAGTAATCTGGTGCTAAATTATTTAGTTGATCCTTGTATGCTCTACAACTGTGCTGATGTAATTTTATTTTTAAATGTAGAGTGGACACATGCCCGCAGTGCGGGTCTGGGATGTGGCTGAGAAGACGCAAGTGGCTGAATTACAGTGCCACAAATACGGAATATCATGTGTATCTTTTTCTCCCAACATGAAGTATATTGTATCAGTAGGCTACCAGCATGACAAGCTTGTGAATGTCTGGGATTGGAAGGTAGGATTTTGAATATGTTTTTTTGTTGTTGTTGTAGATGTAATTAAAACTGAAGAGAGTATGTTGGAAATGCACATGCTGAGGGATAAAATCCAAAGAGAATAATATGTCTGGAATGAAAACCAACAGAACTTCAGCATAGTTTGAATTCAAACTGTAGTAATGCAAGTGTACCTAGTAACCAGTAGTAATGAAATGCCAGAAAATTGGCATCTTGCTCTCCCCTTATGATCTACATTGCATTATGTAAAACCATCTACCCAAGGATGGGAGGAACCACAATCTAGCCATCTTCATCCAAGACCACCCTCTCCCCACACCATCAAACAAAAATCATTGCATTCTGGTTCTAAATTTCAGTCTTTCAGTCTGTTTAATTATTGTGGGCCTTATTCCCCCTTGTGATATTCATCATTGTCGTGAAAAATTATCATAAGCTGAGCATGGGGAAAAGTCATGTCTTGTGCATTGATACTCACAGAAGTACTTTTATTTGACAGAAAAACTCCATTGTAGCATCCAATAAAGTTTCCAGTAAGGTGACAGCTGTTTCATTTTCTGAAGACAGCAGTTACTTTGTCACAGCCGGCAACCGACATGTCAAGTTCTGGTACTTAAATGACTCCAAAACCTGCAAGGTAGGTTATTGTCATTGTCTGAGTGCATCTTCTAATCCGTAACGTGGCTCAAAATGCTCATCACTGTAATGAAAATTGTTTTGGTCTTGCCAACTGTGCTGATGTGAAATAATGAGTAGTTTTATTTCAAGATGATGTGTTCTTAACAGCTGAGCAATGCTTACAATACTTATGTGGATAAGTATTTTTTTGAGTTGTCATTGCCTTGGTGTGTTGTTTTCTTAAGTTTTGTTTGAAGTTGTGTAAGATGGGAAATTTATTGTCTTTTGCATTTTATTTCTTGCCACAAAAAAATTCACAGTATTTGCTTCCTGCTTGATTGATCACTTCTTCCATCTAAACCATCTGAGTTAAGAGGCTAGCTGTTAATCATTCTCCTTCACCCAAAGTCAATTGTCATAAACAGATGTGGAGGTAATCACTTGGAAGTTTGATTCCACATCGCAATGTAGGTGTGGTTTCTGCCATCCTTGTTGAGGTTGTAGTTGTTTCTTATTGAACCATTAATGTTAAAAATATCTTGTCTACTAAGGTTAAATGAGTTTAAGCAAGTCTGTTATATAGTTTCTGGTTTGGGTCTTCTATCAGTTCTATATTAATGAGATTAGGTTTTTGGAGGAGCCAAGGATTTTTTTTAAAAGTTGAATGAGGTGAAGACTGAATTTTATAATGAACTAACTAGATGCTTTTGGCCAAGTTTCCAAGCAATCTAAATTGGGTGCTTGGTGGCGTCCTTGTGTGACTTGCCATCCTTTCATTCATTGCTAAACCAAATACCTGTATGTTTTCCAATCCAGGCAAATATTACTGTTCCCTTAATAGGACGATCTGGATTGCTGGGTGAGCTCCACAATAACTTTTTCTCTGGAGTGGCATGTGGTAAAGGGAAGATGGCAAGAAGCACCTTTTGCATCACCAGTTCTGGTCTTCTCTGCCAGTTCAATGGCAAAAGAGTACTTGATAAATGGTTGGATTTGAAGGTATGCTGATCTCTGCTTTCTCTAATACAAAGTGAATAAGTAAACTTTTATTTTTGTAAATTAAAAAACATCTTTTCTCTGTACTCTTTAGACCTCTGCAGCAAATTGTATCTCTGCAACCCAGGATTTCATCTTTTGTGGTTGTTCTAATGGAACATTAAAATTATTTAACCCTGTAAACCTCCATTTTATTACCAATCTGCCCAAACCACACTATCTGGGAGTGAATGTGGCATCAGGAATTGAGCCAAGGTAAAGAGAAAAATTGCACTCAGTTTTTACATTTTTACTGCTTAAAACTGTCTACAAGAAGCAGAAGTGAAAGGTTGCTAACTCTAAATATGTCTCCACAGCCGTTTATTTGCAAGGAAGTCAGATGCCATGTATCCTGACACTGTTGGTGTGGCCTTTGACCCTTCCAGTCGATGGTTGTCATGTGTGTACAATGATCATAGTCTCTATGTGTGGGATACAAAAGACATTAAGAAAATTGGGAAAGTTTACTCTGCGTTGTATCATAGTTCCAGTGTATGGAGTGTGGAGGTATGATGTCACTATATACACAGTATCTTGTTCCCCCTAAACTTGGATTGCCATAGATATTTGTCAGCATTTTTGGTAAATTTGATAAATTTATTCCCATTCTGGGGTTTTCTCTGCTCTCCCACTGACCTCTTCCCCTACCCTTCTCATTCTCCAGTCTGTGCATGGGAATAGAACTATTTTTTGTATAATTGTGTTCACTTTAACATAACTCCCTTACTAAAAACCCAAGGTGTAAACAATACACTAGTTGTTTTTCTTAATTTTTCAGGTTTATCCAGAGTTGGAAGATATTAACCTAGCTTGCCTGCCACCTGCATCTTTTCTAACTTGCTCGTCAGACAACACTATCCGATTGTGGGATTCTGATGGTGCTTCTGAATTTCAATTCACTTCATTCCGTAGGAATATTTATAGCACAGTGAGTTTTGACCTCTGCTTTCCATTTCTACCCTAACTCGGTATTGACCTTATCCAAAACATTTGTTTTTACTTTGATGTGAAAGCAAATATTTTTAGGGTTCTTTTGTGTTCAGGCTATCAGCCAGTTGTTAACAAACTGCCACTGCTCAGGATGCATGTCAGGAGAGAGACTTCCATTCAGTTGAAGAGAATGAATTCCCCTTGTCAGCATTGGTAGAGTGGTTAAATAAATAGACTGTAGCGCATTGAAATTTAGAATCTTAGTGATGAACAATGGAACTACAAATTACCACAACCTCTCTAATATGGGTAATATAATCCTGAGAAACAAATATTTAATTTGAAATAAAATTAAGTGTGGCTCTCTTGGACAGGAGGATTTGCTCTGGGGAGCTTTCTTAAAAAAAGACAAACTTTAAACAGATTATTTTGCACCTGTTTTCACATTAGAAGGCAAAGATGGAATTCAATGAGTGAGAAACTTGAAGTCTTCATGATTCTTGTTTCTTTTTCCCCCTCAGGACTTAATCAAAATTGTGTACGTTGATGACAATATTGAGTACCTTCAAGACATCAGTAACAATCCTGACCGAACTGAAAATGGAGGAACTTCTGAGATAAAATCAGGAATTCGGGTCATAACCATCAGCCCTGATGGGCAACATCTGGCTTCTGGGGATAGGATGGGGACCCTGAGGTACAAATGATAATGAAGGTTTCTTCTACTGTTTAATAGAACTGTTGACTTTTAAGGAAAATATTTTGCTGAATGTGAGGATTTTTTTTTACTCTGCCATTAAATGACTGTGAAAGGGTCTTTTAAGAATCCTAAGTGTTATGTGATTACCTAACCTGTTTTATGGTATCATACAGGTTCAAAAGTAGCAGGATAATCACTGATGGAACAGTGCTAAATAATTTTAGTAGATAAGAGCAGTTTTAAAAGAAGTTTATAAACAAAATTCATCATTCCCTTTCTGGATTCCTGCCTCAAAGGATGATTATCACTAATCTATTCATGAAGAGCCCACAATCTCCCATAGCTATCTCACTCGGAGTCTATTCCATTCTCAGTTCTTCCATCTCTATCGTATCTACTCTGGTCTGACTTTTCCCATAGATTCCTATGAAATGCCTTCCTCCTTCCTGAGCAGTGATTACCTCTCTACCATAGTTGACAGAGCCCTTTTGGTCTCTTCCATCACCTTGCAGATAGAGCAAGGATTGAGTTCCCTTAGTTGTCACTTTATACCCTACCAACCTCTGCTTTCAGCATTTATGGTCTTGCAGCTTCTGCCACCTTCAGTAAGATTTCAGCGCCACACTCGTCAACCTGTCCCCTTTCAACATTCTGAAGGGACTGTTCCCTTGCTCTTCCATCTCTTCTACCACTTCCTTTCTCACTGCACTGTCCCATACAACTGTAGGAAATGCAGTAACTGCCCTTTTACCTCTTCAATTCAAATCATTCAGGGACTCGAACAGTCTTTGCAAGTGAAGCAGTGATTCACTTCCACTTCAAGTGTTAAGTACTGCATTTGTGCTCACATGATGACCATCTCTAGATTGGGGAAACCAAAAGCAGTTTTGGTGCCTGCTTTGTGGGGCACATGTGTTCAACTTGTGGTGGCAACCTTGAGCTTCCAGTTGCCTGTCACTTTCATTCTACAGTATATCCTACTTCTACTCTGACCATCTGTCCATGGTCTTGTGCACTATGCTAATGGAACCTAGTGCTAGTTTGAAGAACAGTACCTCATCTGTCTGGGTGTGTTTCAGCCTTCCAGACTCTCCATCAAATTCAACAATTTTGGGTATTTTAGTCTCTGTTTTTATTAGAACTTACCAGTTCTGCTGCAAGTTATCCATCAGTAATAAGTCAGAGTTTTTCTCTCCCCACCAACTCTGCCTGACTGCTGAGCATTCCCAGCCCCTTTGGCTTGTATATCACAGCCTTCACATGTTTCTTTGTTCCAGCTAGCTGCCTTCAACATCTTGTCACCATGGCAACCCTGGCCTTGAAGATATTTTTTGTCCTATCCACCCCTCCCCTGCTTCATCTGCAATTTAAACCTATTTAAACCTTCCTGGTTCTGACAAGGTTATTTTGACCTAAAATGTTAACTCTGTTTTTGTTACCACAGTTGCTATCTGACTACCTGAATAATTCCATCTTCTGTTTTTATTTATAATTTATAATGCTTATTGAAGAGGGAATGGAATGTGGCAGAATTTACCATCATTGTGTACTGTGACAGTCATGAGTGAATGAAGGAAAAATGTTATGCCCATTGTTAATGGGAATTTGAACATTCAAAAGCCCATTGAACTTTGCTCGTTTTCCTATTCTTATTTGTGGTCATGATGGCAATTGTTGCTTCTCCCAGTTGTGCTTGAAAAGGTGGAGGGTTTGCTTGATTGGTTATAGTCTGGGAGCTGATGGGTATCTGAGTGTAATTGAGTTGTGTAACCAGAAGTGTTTTGTTTCAAAAGAAATGTTTTATTACATGGTAAAGTTATATATTTTCTTGTTTTTAGAATTTTTGATATGCAGTTCTTGGATGAACTAATGAAAGTTGAGGCTCATGATTCTGAGATTCTCTGTCTTGAGTACTCCAAACCTGAAACTGGTGAGTAATTGTGCAATGTACTTTCTTACAGCTGCCTCTGAATTTCCTTCTGATTATTGAGCTTGTACATGCTTAATCTTTTGTTGAAGGCAACTTCTATTTGTTGTTTCTCCGACAATAGGGATAGGGCCTGGGTGCTGAAGATGAATAGCTGATGCACCCAAACAAGAATAGTTGGCAAAAAGCCTCCAAGCCCAGTTGAAATCCCTTAAAGCTACCATGATGCATTTGATCTGAGACTTAAATGACAAGCTTTTGTTTAAAGAAAACATGGCAACATAATTTAAGGAATGTTTACTTATTAAATGTTTCATAGTAGTAATTAAGAATGCTCAAATTTGGCTGTCCACAGAAATTCATCTCCATCTTGCATTTGCTCCATGACAGCATGTAAACCAGGATACTGACCAGTAGGTATACAACAAAACCAATCTTGTTGAAGACTGGTATCATACAAGACTGTATAATTGCCATGCACTTTATTCAGTCTTTCTTGCTGCAGTATTGCTTCACCTGCTCCAAAATCGTCATCCTGTGTGAGTGGATCTAATCTTCAGAACCAAAAGAAGGCTGTTCAACATTTCAGCACCTGAAAGCCAGTGGTTGAGCTGCAGCATTCATACATTTGTTTTTGTGCAGAGCTACATTTGTTTTTGTGCATACTCTGAGTCCAAGTTCAACAAAGCATGTGAGAAGCTGGGACTTGAAATGGATATCTGCAACGCCAAGGTCCCCTATCGAGCTGCTCCTTCTGTGTCACACTACCCTCTGACAGTAAAGTTTCACAAACTAACCACTCGACCTGTTGACTGCTACCTGCCACAGTTGAAGGAGAGTCTGCAGTTCCTGTGTCAGCCACCTTGGAGCCCACAGAACCAAGAAAGAAGAAAGTTAATCTTGATCCTGAGGGACAGCTTAAGAAGAAGAACTGGAAATGAACTTTGATCAGATTTTATGTGCTGTGAGAGAATTTTCTGGTCATCAATGGTGTGGAGAAATTTTTTTTATTTAAATAAAGGATTAGAAAAAGGAGTAGACCACAAGCATTTGATAAGATCATGACAGATAACACCATTTTGCTTGCACAATCCTCTTTTTTTCTTTTAATTAATCCCTGTTGAGCTCAGCTTGAATAAATTCATCATTCGCACCCCTGAAGGTTTAAAATTCCCAGATTTTCTTGGCTTAAAAATTACTTTCCACAGTTTAACATTTGTGCATTCAATTCTTTTGTAAATAGTTGAGGTGCCAGAAGCGGAAACATCTGACACCTCACTGGTTACAACATTTCCCATTGTTGTCCACTTAACCATGGTAATATTATCCAAAAACTCAATTCCATGGAGACGTAAGAAGAAAGTCGATTGCTGAGGAAACTGAGTCTAGAAGTCTGCAGTTTTAATTCTAGGTAATTGGCACTTGTGCATGGAGCCTAGACTTGTGTGGTGTCTGAAGCCAAGCTTGGCCATTCGTGTGATTTTGGTCAAACCTGTGTGACTTGTGCAGAATCAGGTCTTCATAACGCTTGAACAGACCCCCAAGATGTGAACTCTAGCATTGGAAATGCAATCTTGTGTTCTTGGCCCTTGTGACAATGATGACCTCCACACAGTTCTCGGTGCATGCCTTGCTCTTGAGCCACATTCTTGGCTCCTTCAAGATGATCAGTTTTGGCAATGATGGGCAAGAGACTGATCAGATCAATTTATAAAGAGCCTAGATTTGCTTCTGCTACAATTTGCTCTGCCCTGAGGCTTGTTTGAACTGTTGACAAACTCTTGTCAATGTGGGATGACATTGGCGTATTGTGACAGGACGTAGTGGCCCAGGCATTACGATTCACACACCTGCATAGTGATCTGGCCACATGCAGAGCGTTGCTGCCAGGACAAAGGCTATATTGGGTGTCCTCACCACTCTCTCCCTGAAGATTTGACTCTGCAAACCCGACCCATTTTTGATTTGCAGATGAAGTACAAATTGGCTCAGATGACTGCTCTCACAATGGATATGGGCTACAGCTGTGCCATGTTCAGCAACACCAAGAGTACCTCATGTTCTTTCCTCATAAACCTACTGTTGTCCATGTGCATTGCTTATATCCACTGCTGCAGACTGGTACATACCATGATCCAGGACTGTGTGCTGAGAGATGCACTGAAACTTGTAGCAGTCATAAAGGTGGCAATGGAAAAGTTCAACAGCCACCCAAAACACCGTCCTTGACTGATTACTCATGAAATGCATGTGAAAAGAAAATTGATTTCCCACTGTAATATTTTGTGAACAAATAGAATGTGATGCCCAGTACCATGAATGGTAAATGAACTGTATTTATTTGCAGATTTTATGCATAAGGTATATTTTGGTGATGAAGCTTGGGATCTTGCCCCTTGTGACAACAGTCCTCTCTTAAAAGAAAATGCATTGCAGGGAAAAAATCTCCAGCTGGTGCCTCAAGCTCCTTTTTAATTTTTCTTCTTCACTCTCTTCTCCCATGCCACACCTGCAAATGACCTATTTTCTTCAGTGAAGGACCATGGACAGACTTTGCTTTGTGTATGCTTGGACCAAGCTTTCTATGCTGTTGTGCACCAGTTTAGTGCTCTTTTTATAAATGCAATCCAATTTCTGGGGCCATAATCATCGGTGAAGATGCAACTTCCATGCCTCTGCAATAAATGGAGTTTTGTTTTTTTGGAAGGCTTTTGCTGCAATTTAATAAAGTATTTTATAATAAAATGGGCATTTTTAATTCCCCTTCCCCACCCCCAAGCTTTTCCACACCTACACTCCTCTACCCCAAAAACTGGTGGAGGAGACTAATTTTTTTTTATCATCTGTTAATCACTGTGGGAGGATGACTCCCAAGATCATTCTGATTTTGTTACTGGGAAGTTTTTAACCAATGGCCAATTAACTCTGCTGTTCCACATCTAATTATTCTTTGAACAATTCACCAAATAGATTCGTATTTAACCTAGCCTCAAGTGTTGGTTTTCATTTAGGCTGATTCAGCTGCATGCTACCTTTTCCTATGTAGCATGGAAGAAAGTGTGGCTGAAAGTTTTGAGTAATTGGTAACTTTTACAATTAGAATTCAACTGTATTTTTCTATATATTTGATGTAATTACTAAATAACTAACTTCACATAATTTGAACTTTTGTGTCATTATTTGTCTATTTAAAAATTCTCAAGCCCTTGTTACAGTATTTTTAACAAACTTATTAAATTTTATTAAGGAATGAAGTTGTTGGCAACAGCAAGTAGAGACCGTCTAATCCACATTTTAAACGTGGACAAACAGTATAGCCTGACACAGACGCTAGATGACCATTCCTCCTCAATTACTGCTGTGAAATTTGCAGGTACTTTAAGCAATATAGCTTCCTCATCACTAAATGGCATTGAACTTAATTCCTTGAAAAGCTTTGCAGTGTGCATGTTTGGTCACAACACTTACAAAGATGTACAGTATATGTTCATTCGTCCACTTCTGTTCTGATGGCGCTAACCCATTAGGAGGATACCATGGTCGCTTTCATTATCTCATAGATTTGGGCCACTTAAACCAAATATTACTTGCTTGTGTGGTTTCCCCTTAAAAGAAACAAATGAAATGACAAGAATTTGCCTTGGGTCCCTTAACCCTGCTGTGGATCTCAGTGAAATCATGGCTGACATTCTGCATGTATTTCCCCTTTCCAATTTTATCTCAATTTCCCTTAATTCCCTTATTACAGAAAAATCTCCAAGTATTTTCACCAGTATCTATAATAGTTTGGGAAGAGAATTCAAAAAAGGTCCTCGCCTCTCGCCAGTCCCACATTGTGGCCACAATTGGAAACCTATAACTTCTGCGTTGAAGACAGATGGGTATTGAAAGAAAGCCTCTATCATTTCCTTTCTGTTATAGTTTCTACTGTCTCTGCTACTTTTCCATTTTAGAAATGTATATAACCTACTCTTGTTTCTTGTTGGCCTTTTTCTTTTCTCCCTGTTCTTGGGGTTATTAGGCATTTTGGCAATGCTTTAAGCCTTCAATCTCAGTAACACCCTTGTCTAGTTAGCCATAGCTGCACCAGTTTCCTGATGGAATTTTATTCCTTAATAGAATGATTATTCATAAGATTTATTTCTATAAACATTTGCTACTTGCCTATGATATCTTTTCCAAATATTTGTACAAAACTTTCCACCTCCATTGCAGGATTGTTTAATTTATCACTCTTCCAACAAAATCTTTTTACTCTGATAATCTCACTTTGCTATAAAATATAAGATCTGAAATAGTCCACTACTTGATCTCTCAACGTTTTATTCTCAAACTATCTCAAATGAATTCCACACTCCTCTTCCAAGCTACTATTTCCAATTTGGTTTGCCAGTTTACATGACAAGTTCCCTCCAATTTATTGTTCCTTTGTTTCATGTTTCTAACTTGTGTATAATCTATACAACATCTGTTACAGAGCTGTTGTTTGTATATAGCTCTTCAGGGTTTTCTATCTATTTTACTGAGCACCATCCCTTCTGGTTCCACATCCTGATTTTGCTGGGGTAAGATTCTGCCGCTGCCTTAACTATTAACAGAGATGTCCAACTTTCAGTTTCTCCTGACTCTTTGAAAAGTTTGCCCTGTTACTTCCCAATTTTGGTCACCTAATAGCCTGGGTGCTGTTAACTCCTGAGTCGGACCCCTTTATCTCTAGTTATGCTCTTTTTCAGTACACTGGTCCCAGCTTAGTTAATCCAAGTTGATCGGTAACTAAACTGTCTAAATCCTGGTACCAGTACTATTGAAATTATGCTCCCATATCATTAAGCTCTAATCTGGTTTTCCTAGTATCGGTTTCTGTCTGGCCCAATAGAAATAATTACATTTTTAAGTTTCTGCTTTTTAATTTGCCTCATTAACCTTAATTTGCCTCATTAACTTTTAACTCTGAAAAATACTCTGCTTTGTCCTTTCTCTCTAGTTGGTTCCAATGTACACCATGACAGCTGGGTCTTCCACCTGTTTCGAGTTGTAGTGTAAAAGAGTTGTACAGAACAGAAACAGGTCCTTCTGACTAATGTTAACGTCAAACATCAAGTGTCCCATCTGTATTAATCCTATTTACCAGTACTTGGTCTTGAGCCTCGTATGCCTTGACACTTCAAGTGCTCATTCAGTTAACTTTTAAACACCTCCACTGTTCTGGAAAACATTTCCATCCCGGGTAAATCTCCTTCGGACCCTCCAGTGCATTTCTGTTGTTCCTATAGTGTAGTAACCAGATCTGCATACACAATCTCTGTGGCCTAACCAAATTTTATAAAGCTGTACCATGATCTCCATGCTGTTATATTCTTTGGCCTGACTAGTGAAGGCCAGTATCTTGTATGCCTTTTTCACCACTTGTCTGTCTGTGCTGCCAGCTTTTTGGAATCAATGGACTTGAACACCAAGGTGCCTCTGTCCCTCAATATTCCTTGAGGCCCTACCATTCATTTGTATATCTCCTACCCTTATTAGACCCCCCCCAAAATACGCCCTCTCACACTTATTAGGATTAAATTCCACCTGTCATTGGTCCACCCTATTTACCAGCTGATCAATATCCTTCTGCAACCGAAGATTATCCTCGCTATCAACACTGCTAATTTTCATGTCACCTATAAACTTTACCAACTGCATTCACAAGAAAATCATTAATGTATTTGACAAACAGCACTGATCCATGTGATATGCATACCTGACTCATATCCTCTGGCTCCTTGCACAGGTCACCCCTTTTGGACCCTAGGGGTTCTGCCCTTTCCCTAGTTACCTTCCTTGCCTTAATTTGTTGAAGAAATAAGGAAGTATTGTTGCAATTGTACAGCATGTTGGTAAGGTCAAATTCAGTTCTGTGCACGGTCTCTGTCCACTAACATGAGAGGTAGTCCAAAAGTGACTCTTTAAGCTAATTTGTGGGCTGGGAGGGTTGTCCCTGTCACCTGGTGGTTAAAGAAGTTGGATCTGTATTCTTTGGAGTTTAGCATAATGAGGGGTGATCTTACTGAAATACAAGATTCTAAGGAGGCATGGCATGGTAGGTCTTGAGTTGTTTCCACTAGTGGGAGAGTCTCAAACAAGGAGCCATTGTTACAAGATAACAAGGTGATCATTTAAACCTGAGCACGGAAGAGGTTCTCACAGAAGGTGGTGAATCTATGGTTGTGGGGACTTAAGTTACCAAGGCACTAAGCTCTGGAATTGCCTTGCTAAACTATTTCACCTCTATCTCTTGTAACTTCGTGGGCCTAACTGGCCTTTCTATGGTTCAATGTTCAATTTAGATTGATAATGTTCCTCTGAAGGTCCTTGAATTTTAATATTATCAAAATGCCTGTTTGTATTACTGTTGCTGTATGTTAAATAGAATTTTTTGTTTATGTAGGATTTTTTTAATGATCTCATTGAAAGTATTAAATTACTTAGAGGGCTTATTACATTTTATTTTGAAATGTGCTTTTAAAATCCATTAAAAGCAGCTCCTGTAGATTATTGCGCACTTACGGAGTGCAGTTATGTACAGAAACATTTGACAGTTCTGGTGTTAGTCTATTTTTTAATCTCTACTGATGACTTGAATATTTTCCAAGTCACTTGATATATATTATGATGCAGATTCTTGACAATGTTACTTGTGTTCCTTTTATTCTCTCCCTGTAGCCAGTAATGATATTGTCAAAATGGTTAGTTGTGGAGCTGATAAAAGTATCTACTTTCGTACTGCACACAAGGTAAACTTTTTTGTTTTTTTAAAATTTTTTTCCTCTCCTTTTGTATTTTATGCGTGTTTATATAGTGGCTCACCCTGCGATAGGAAAGATACCATTAAGCTTGAAAGAGTGCAAGGGAGATTTTAGGAGGATATTGTCCAGACTCAAGGGACTGTGTTATGGAGAGAAGTTGAGCAGGTTGGGACTTTCTTCTTTGGAGTGTAGGAGAATGAGAGGTGATCTTATAGAGGTGTATAAAATCATGAGGGGCACAGATAGGGTGAATGCATGTAGTCTATTTGCCAGCGTTGGGGAATCAAGAACTAGATAGGGCATAAGTTTAAGGTGAGAGGAGAAAGATTTAATAGGAACTTGAGGGGCACTTTTTCACCCAGAATTGGCCAATATATGGAATGAGCTGCCAGAGGAAGTGATTAAGGCAGGTACATTAACGACATTTAACGACATTAACGACATAGATTCCTATCTATGTACCTGCTTGGAAAGGTACATAGATAGGAAAGATTTAGAGGGATATGAGCCAAACATGGGCAAATGGGACTAGTTTAGATGGGAATCTTGGTTGGCATGGACTAGTTGGGCCCAAGGGCCTGTTTCCATGCCGTATGACTCTGACTCTAATTGGATGCAAAGCTCTTTAAAATCACTTTCAATGTAGTGATTTGCATTGCTTAATGTGATGTCAGATGATAATCCCAAAATCTAGCCTTCTGTAAAAATATGAAGTGGAAATTGAGCATCTAAGGTTATTTCTTCTGAATTTCGGTGAAGTTAGTATTCTTGGGATAGTATCTTAGGGATATTTCTATACCAAGAATTACTACAAAAAACATGCACTGCAGGTAAAAACTTGGTTCTTGTAATTTGGCAAAGTTGAGTATTGCTAATCCAAGTTTTGTTACCCTTCATGACTTCAAATTTTTCCAAAAACAAAAACCCTAAAACTCATTTCTCCCGCTAAATACTCATTCATATAAGAATAGTTAATTAATGGAAAAATGAAGCAAATTGTGGACAGATTTTTGAAATATCTTTTAGTTCACTTCATTAGAAGTTGAGCTGCTTTTTATAAATTAATGTCCTGACTTGCAAATGTGAGCTGCTTTCCTTGGAGGAGGAAAAAGTGCACTTTAATGATTTCACTGTTGTTTATGGTTTTTAAATTTCTTACTCTTAGAAAACTAAGGGTACACTGATCCCATAGCAGAATGGTAATGGAGGAGTGGGTTCTGAAGAAGTGGAGAGAAACTTCTTATTGGTCAGCACATGAACTTCTTAACTTTCTTCTCTTTTTGGTGGTTATATCCATCAAGATGTTGATATTGTTTAGTTGAGTGTGGGTAATATTTTCCTGAATGTTGGTGAGGAGAACTCCTGGTACATTCACTCAGAATTGACTTTCTTTTGACAGTCTGTCGATGGAGTTCAGTTTGCAAGAACTCATCATGTTGTTGGAAAGACAACCCTGTACGACATGGATGTTGATATCACTCGAAAATACGCAGCTATAGGCTGCCAGGACAGAAATATTAGGTAAGCTTCTTTCTTTCAGAGGGAATGGTCTTTGGTTTTTTTTGTATGCTCTATTGCATCAGTGCTCCCAAGTCAGATGCCACAAGTTAAATTCCTTTGAAGTGGAAAGGTTATAAATAATAGAAAATTCATGATATATTTGTGTCCATGTTGATCAGAAGTAAAAGTGCTATTCAACCTAGACCAACCTTTCAGATCTTGATCTGCAGACCTGCAGGACATGAGTGTTCAAATACATCTCCTAGTACATTGGTGAAGGTTTCTGCCTCTATCACTCTTTCAAGTGGTGAGTACCACACTCTGGATGAAAATATTTTTCAGTTCCCTGCTAATCCTTCCACAATTACTTTTAAATCTATGCTGCTTGGTTTTTGATCACTCAATCAGTGGACATAGACCCTTCCTAATTACCCTTTTTGAGCCCCCTCATAATTTTATGTACATCATTTTAAGTCTCACCTTGGCCTCCACTATTCCAAAGAAAACAACTCCACCCTCTCCAGTGTCTAGTGCAGTCACGATTCTCCCGTATTACCACTGTACTCTACCTGTGAGCTAAGTGGCATAATGATTCTATTATCAACTCCTAGCTTTTGTTTTCTAGACTTGATTGATAAAGGAAAGCATCTTGTATGTCTTTATTGACCACCTTAGTTGACTTCTCATAGCTTTTAAGGATCTGTGGATGTACATTCTAAGGTCTCTCTATTCCTCCAACATTGTAGTTTTGAATACCCTTGCCCTGTTGCAGCTCCCCAGATGTATTACTCACACTTTTTTGCTTTAAATTTTATTTTCCACTTTGTTGGCCAGCTGACTAAGTGATCTATATGTTCCTGAAGCCAAACACTCCCTCTTTACTGTCAACCAAAGGGCCAGTTTTGGTATTGTCATCTTTATCATCCCATCAACATTTGTCTAAATCATTAGTATACACAACAAAAAGCAAGGGATCAAGTACAGAGTCTAGTAACAGCCTTCAGCTGTAAAAGCGCACATCAAACATTATCCCATTCCTGGCATTGAGCCAATTTGCCAGTTACCCTTGGATTCTATGTACCTTTTACTTTGACCAGTTTGCCATGTGGGACTATGTTTGGAGTCTTGCTGAAATCTACGAAGGAGGCATTAACTGCACTTTTTTCCTTGACCTCCTTGTTTCCTCCTCGTTGAATTAAGTCGGACATGACCTGAACAATTTAGTCATTTTGAAGCATTAGTAATGATAGCAACTTGTTACATTAAAATGTATGGCATCTTTATCAATCAAGCTGGATGTAGTGTTAGAGTTTTTGTAAATTGATCATCTCCCCGCTTGATTTTATGCCTGTCCCCAGGTTTCACTGCACTGTGTGCTATCTGCAGGTAGGAAGGCAGAAGTCTGCTGTCAGAATGTTCACAGCTCAATCATCATGTTTTTCAAATGTGTTGGAAAGTTGGAACTTCCAGAAACCAATTCATTTTAGTAACTGATCTGTGCATACCTTAAATTACCAGGCATGATTCTTGGTGTATTAACTCATTTCAACTGGGGTGTATTATTACCAGCATTCAAGTTCCCTATCCATGGACTCTGCCAGAAGTACTGTGGGAATCAGGCTGAGCTACAATGTCACATAGTTAAAAATGATGACTCCTGCATGTATTGGTCAGCACCTGTAGAACTGTATCAGTAAAAATATATTTGAGAGGAGAAAACTGAGGAGGTACAAAGAAAATTCATCTGTGTTTTTTCTCTTCAATGTTGCAGAATATATAACATCAGCAGTGGAAAGCAAAAAAAATGTTTCAAAGGTTCACAGAGTGAAGATGGGATCCTCCTCAAAGTAAGAACTGCAAATCTCAAATACTGTGTATAGAATTTCTATGCTATCTTTTCTGTAGTTTTGCAACATAACGCCTAACAATGAGCAACATTAAATGGGATTTCAATGTTTAAATGGTGCACTATGATCCAGTTTAGAATTATTTCTAAAGACTACTTTTAAGTTGTTCTGAGCATCAAATAGGATTGCCAGCACTCCTGTATTGAATGGAACATCCTTTTATCAATGGGAAATTGGTTCTCCTGCACGTGGTTAATGTGGGATGACAAATTTCTTGTACCAGTTTTCTGACTTTGATATCTAGCCAACAAAAGTTGAGACCAAGGAAAGGAAAGATCCAATGCCCAGGATTTTGAGTCAGTGGAAAATGTTACTGGTTCCCTGCTGACAGAATAGATAAATAGAAATTTGCCTCAAGCTGGAACTTCTGGGCATTGTTGGGAAGTATCAGCCATGGTTCTGCCCACAAACAGCTGCTTTGCAGCAGCAGCCAGTAGTTAAATGTCTATCACTGACAGCTTACCAGATTGACTGCTAATGAATCTGACAGAAGGAGGAAGAGCAAGTGTGCTGACAGTCATGTATTTGACAGATGCCTATATTTAAATAGCCACCCCAAATGGTATTTGGAATCTTCATTTTCTGTAGGAATGAGGAAAAAGCCAGGGAATGGGACTAACTAGATAATTGCCCAGAAGAGCCAATATTGACTTGGTGAATGGGCAAATGTGCTCTGATAACAGTTTTCGTTTGTTGTTTGATCTCTTACAAACTAGAAAGGATCCTATGAGAGTATTTGTATAAACAAAGTTCAGAGGAGCACAGGTGATATTTCGATGACCACCAAGCTGGTTCCCTTGCTGTTCATTGCATGCTGTTTTGTGTATTGCAGTACATTGCACTTCAGTATAACCATGCCATCTCAGTTTGTCATCTTCAGAAACTTGCTTGTTCTGTCCCATGTCTTCCTATGGTTGCTGGTATTCAGTCGTCTTGTCCCATGAACTGTTTTTGGCTCGTCACCCCCACTGTCATCTAATTCAAAATGGGAAGTGAGCTGAAGCAATGGCCTACTCTAAAAACAAAGGTTGATCTGGGGTGCCCTCTGCTGCCAGAATAATGAAAGCATCTGAATACAAGTGAATGAATAAAATGTCTTTTATAAAGTTAATTTTTTTTGTATGTGTTATAAAGATTTAAAATGAACATTAATTTTAAAAAGAACAAGCACATTTTCTTGCTAAAGGGCTGGGAAGAAGGATTTGAGTCCCATTTTGGGCTAGTACAGACATGATTGGCTGAATGATTGCTTCCTATGCAGTGAATTTCTCATTTCTATGAAAGATTTTTCATATCCTCTGCATTTTCACCAGTGACTTTTGAATTGACTTATTTGGTTATGGTCTATTTTCCTAGCAGATTGTCTGTTTTTATTTTAGGTTCAGATGGATCCTTCTGGAACATTTGTAGCTACTAGTTGTTCTGACAAGAATATTTCTATCTATGACTTCAATACTGGAGAATGTGTAGCCAGCATGTATGGACATTCAGGTAATCTATTTAAACTTACAAAGCAATGAACTTTTAACTTTCATTCTGTTGCTTAAATTCATTTTTATTCTTTGAACCCCAAATTTTGTTTTCTCCTCCTGTGAAATATCTGGTGATCTCTTGTATTCTTGTTTAAATTGCTTGAGATTTGGGTACACAGAGCAAGTCTTAAGTTGGGTGCCATTTGAGTTAATGCTGTATGTAATAAGCATTCACAGTCAATTGGAAATAATTTGCAATGACTCATTCACATTTTTTTTTGTAAATGTGAATTTTTTAAAAGTATGGGATTGTTTAATGCCTCTATATGAAAAGCATTTGTGTTTTTTTAAAGAATAAGCGTGACTAAGTTTATTGACGGGTATTAATGTAAACAATTGAAATTAAGATTTTTAGCAGTGACTTGTTACAACAGATACAAAAGTGCAAGAAAATAACACCAGGTGTAGGTTACATGCCCCATAAACTTGCCCTGCCATTTAATATGATCGTGGCTGATGTAACCCAGTCCTTAACTCTTCCTGTGTCCCTCTCCCATTAGTGAAAGCCTATCTCAATCTGTCCTGTCATCTCTCCTTAAGATCTTGTGTTTCAATAAAATCATTCCTTATTTGTATAAACTCCAAAGAATACAGATCCAACTACTTTGGCTATCTGTGATAGGATAACCCTCTCATCCCAGCATTTAGTTTAGTTTAGTGAATAGGCAAAGACTACTATAACACAGTGATTACAACCCTCTGGAATTCAACCACTTCAGGATAACTAGTCTTTCCAGTTTGTCAGAACTGACCAGTTCTGATGAAAGCTGTCTTCTGATAATATTAACTTGGGTTTTTTTGTCCACTCAGTCTGCCTGAGCTGCTGGCTATATTCAGCATTCTCTTTTCAGATTTCCACCGATTTAGTGTTCTTTATCTCAGTTCCAGCATTACATTTTCTCTCCACTGTCCCACTTCATTTCCTTCTATTTACATTTCCAGATAGATTGGCTGCAATTTGGCATTCCTTCAGCTCACCCCACTCAGTTGACAGCACCAAGATTTATATCATTCAGACACCTTTGGTCTCTATCTAATAACGAACATTCCTTTTGTCTTCTCCATCCCTCCCCGTTCTCTGCAGCTTAAAACCTTGCTTTTTCTTTACCCATTCATTACATCTGTCTAAAATGTTAACTGTTTCATTGATCATAGATGTTACCTGATCCCCTGGGTATTTCCAGCATTTTATTTTTTGAATTTCTAGCACCTGCATATTTTTTTTTGCTTTTCAGCTACTAAATTGTGCATGGATTTTGGAGCTGTAGTGGAGTCTAGATTCTATCCTATTTGCATGCTCATATGTGGAGGGGGGGCATGGGTGTTTGGAGTTGACAGGTAACTAGAGTTTTGTGTTGAATGTGAAACTCACATCAAGCATTTTGCCTCCCCCTGGGCAGTCTTATTACTTTGAATTGTACATTTAACATTTACTTTTGTTGGACTAAAAGGAATCCAGCATTGCCCATTGTGGGAGAAGTTCCTATCCATTGTTTTTGTGACGTCTCTGCAAATCCACTGTCCTAAAATAAAAGTTCTTCAATATGGAGTTTATAGAATTGGATTGAAAATTTATCAAAATAAATAACTAGGAATGATTGAATCTTCAGAAACAGCCACAAAATATTGAATTTCACTTGCAGTAATTTGAATCTCTGTGTAGAAAAATTACAAGATATTTCAAATTAGCCTTTATCTTTCTGTTTTAGAAATTGTAACTGGCATGAAATTTACTCATGACTGCAAATATCTGATAACAGTATCAGGAGATAGGTAAGTACTTCCTGCCAAATGTCTCTATAGGTACTTGGAGAACCTTAATGTAAAATGTGCTTGGATGTAAAGAGAATTATTGAAAGGCCCCATTTTGTAAACCAACACCACATGTATAACTTCCCCTCCTCACTGAAGAGGCTGCTATATTTTGTTTTTGATCATGAAACATTACCCCTTTACAATCTATGGTGCATTTTAATTGGAGAAATATGACTTTGATTATGTCTTATTCCATATTTTGTCAATTACTGAATGACCATTTCAGCACTTAATTCTGAAATGTTATTAGCAAATGGACTTTTCTCATTGTTCGGTGTTACAAATCCTCTGGAATCCACCCTTATTTCTGCCTCCTCCTTCCAAAAAAACACACCTACTTAATGTACTGTTTATTCAGCCAGTTCGTAGTTCCTTTGTAATTTAAAAGCTGAGAGCTAAGGGTGCTGAAATGCAAACTAATGTATCTAGTGATTGAATCTGAACACTCTTCTAATTTGTGTATCATAGTATTGTATTGTAGGTCTATATTCAGGGTTTTAAACTTTATTTATTATCCACAGTTGCATTTTCATATGGCACTTGGACCCTCAATTGACTGCATGCATGAGGCATCGTCTATTTGAAATTAAGCAGATTACTAAGAAAGACAAGACAGCTGGAGCCAAGGGTCCTGCACCAATAAGGTATATTGTTTTAAAATTTAAAACCACAGATTTGCAAAGTGCTTCAGAAAATCAGATGGCTTTTGAGTCTTAATTTTATTTAGAGATCGCAAAGTTTGATGATCCAAAACTTACGTGGGCGCCACTCTTCCCAAGTATCTGCAAATGCAATATTGATCACTCTAATCTAAATGCACAAGAATAGGCCCCATGATTTAAAGCTTTTAGTCTCATGTGGTGCCATCTCCCCTTTTTCACCATCTTCCCTCTGCACCAACCATATCTGCCCTGCAAGCTCCAAACTTAAAAAAAATTGATTGGTGTCTCCCTCCAACTACTCAACTGCTATTCAACTTGGAGTGAAACATGTAAGTCAAAAGCCACAAGATTTAAATGTTTTCAATAGCCATTAGTGTTACTAATCCCATTCATTAATTAGTTTTACTGGGAACTTTGTACAACCCTGATCTCTGAAACAGCATAAATTTGAAAGAAAACATGGCGCAACTGAATCCTCTGGTCCGATTGCATTGCAAAATCTACATAAATTGTGTTGGATGAACAACTTGGCCTATAATCCAAAGTAATTCGGGATTCAACATCAACTCATGGTGTAAGCCTAATACCATTTGGCAGTTAAGTCTCAAAGCGCACATCTATCACCTTTTTACAACATCAGCAAAGGATTTTACAGCCAAGTACTTTGAAGTAAAATCACTGTTATTTCTAAAACTTGGTTGACACTACCTTTGAACTTGTGGACCTGTGCACAAATTGCTTTAGTGATGCTGATTGAGAAATAAATGTAGGTCAAGACACCAGGGAGAAGACTCCTGTTCTTCATATATTGCGGTGGAGTATATTGTTACCACTTCAAGGGATGAATGGGGCATCAGAAAGTTTACAGCTTGGGCAGTGTAGCAATCCTTAATTATCAAATGAGGTATGATACTGAAGTCTTGCATAGGTCAGCCCCTGAGTAAGATGGTGTAGGTTCAGGTTTGCTATCACAGTCCTGCTCAAGACTAACTGACACTTATTGCTGATTTAACAATGTGCTTGTAGAATGCTTTATTCTTCTGCAAACTGCACTTTGCTATTATACAGGCATGTGCAAATTTATGCCCAGGTAAGCATTATAGTAGTATGTTCATTATGTGACTGATTAGCCAATCGAGTTTTTGGAGACTTCCAACATGGGAAAAATTTCACCTTCAATATTTGTTAACTGTTCTGCGTTAATTTAGGAGAGAGACCTTTATGGTGCAAAAGTTAACTTCAGATGATCAAGAAGATGATATGAGTGAGGAAGATGGAGAGGATGGGTCATTCCAAACTCCATTGAAAGAACACATGGACAGAGGTAGGAGCAGATTAGTACAGTATGTATTATGAAGTATATTAAAGATGAATACAGGTTCTTCCTAGGTTACAACAGGGCTCCATTCCTGAGGACTATTTGTAACCTGAACTGTTTGTAAGTTGGAAATGAACAAAAACCGGCATGGGAGAGGATCACAGAGACAGCTGTGACAGGAGAGTGAGTAGTGGAAAGTGTGGCTGCCAGTCAGCCTCACTGACCCAATGAGTGAGTCTGCTTAGTGCTCCCAGCTCTGCTTGGCTCAATCCAGCCCCCAGTTGTTGCAGCTTGGGAGGGGGGCAGAGAGAAGGGACGTGGAAATGTTCCAGCAGAAGGTGCCTGTAGCCCCGCAGCAGATGACAAATCCCTCCCGCTGGTCTCCCAAAATCTTGTCCATATGTATGGGGTGTCCATAAGTTGGGTGTTTGTAACTTGTGAAGGAGTTGTATGGAGATGAATTAAAAATAGTGTCTGTCTTCACAACAAAACTTCTCCAGAAATACTGAGAACCATAGGGTGCAGTGCAGATAAAGTAAAAGAAACTAATATTTTAAAAAAATCATAGTAGGTGGGGTGAATACTGGAATCTATACTAAGCATGTGATATAAAGGCACCAATAAATATATGCTGATTCTTCTCATATTTTCTCAAAATCATGTTTAATCTATTGAGTTCTTTGAGGGTGTATTTAGATAAGAGGGACCCAGTGGATGTGGTCTACTTGGATTTTCAGAAGGCTTTCAGTGAGCTTGCGTAAATCTGATTGAATAACATTAGAACACATGTAACTTGGTAATATACTTGTATGGATTGAGTGGTTAGGAATAAATGGGTCCTTGGGTTGGCAGACTGTATCTAATGGGAAACTGTAGGGATTGTTACTCACCTCAATTATTCACAATATACATTGAGGATTTGACTGTGGGGATAAATTTAGCATTTTTGGTTCATTAATGACAAAGCTAAGTGAGAAATCAAGTAGTTGTGAGAATGCAAAGGGATAAACTGAGTGAATGGGCAGCCATGGCTGATAGAGTGTAATGTAGGAAAATGAGGTCATCTTTTTCAGTAGAGTAACAAAAATGCTGACTTAAATAGTGAAAAATTAGGGAATGATGTTGAAGGGGACCTGGGCATCCTTGTAAATAAGTCACTGAAAGCTAACATGTAGGTGCAGGCAATTTGAGAAGAAACTGGTATGTTGGCTTTCCAACCTTCACTGCAATAGGATTTGAGTACAATAGTAAAGAGATATTTTCCTACAATTATATAGCACTCTAAAGCCATGCCTGGGGTATTGTGTACAATTTTGGTCTACTTAAAATATATAGTCGCCAAAGGAAGCTTGCAGTGCAGATTCATCAGACTGGTTCCTGGAATGGTGAGTCTGTCATACAAGTAGAGCACAAGTAGGCTTGGCCTTTATTATTCTCTAGAGTTTAGAAGAATGACAGATGACGTCACTGAAAAATCCAAAATACATAGATGACCCAACAAGTTAGCTATGGGGGGGATGTTTCCCTGGTCAAGGAGTCTAAATCTAGGGCCATAGTCTCAAAGTAAGGCCATTTAGGAGTGAATTGAGGAAATATTTCTTTGCTTAGAGGATGCTTTGTCTTTGGAAGTCTCTACTCCAGAGGGCAATGAAGATTCAATCATTGATTGCATCGGAAGAAAGATCAGAAGGTTTCAGGTATTGGAGCAAATGAAGGATATGGGAATCATGCAGAAAGTGGTGTTGAGGTACAAGATTAGCCATGATCTTGTTGAATGGCAAAGTTGGCTTGAAGGACTGAAGTTCTTACTCCTGCCTTCTAATTTTTTTTTCAAAAAAAAAATCTTAAATTGAGCTTGCATTTTCGTTAGTGTACTGTTACAACATTGTTTTTTTAAAGTGTGGCTTTTGCTAAAGTTAAGAAATCTTGTTGTTACCTTTAATAACATTTCCATAAATACCAGCAATCTTTTTCATAAATATGATCCAAAAGCAAATGTGTTTGCCAATTAAGTTGTCATTTTCTTGAGCTTGCACACAAAATGCATTTTTATTCCTTTCTCATTCTGTACAAAATCTTAGGAAAGAATCCAAAATAGTTTACCATCGGGAGATTGTTCCCCATTTTGTGGAACAATCAAAACTAATCTTATTGCCTCTTTCTTTCTACACAAACCTTTTAATGTGCAGATAAGGCTGAAGCTGCTACATTCCTGCTGACTAATGGGAAACTTCCAATGTGGGCAAAGAAGATTGGTAAGTATTTGAGAGGAATAGAATACTTTGTCGTTTTAAAAAAAATGTAAATAGTTTTTCATTTAACAATAGTCTCAGTTTATAATATCTGAATTGTTTCTTTGCCCTTCTCCATAGATGGTCATTCTGTGTATAAATCTACAGGTGGCATGCAGCCTGTTTAAGTGAAGGGCTTTGTTTATTTTTTGAGATAATTGTAAATACAAATGTATTTAAAATGGTAAACAAGTTGCTTGCCGGTCTCGATTGGTTATGTAATGCACTGGAAGTCGTTAACTGAACTCTCCGTCAACTGCTCAGGTTATATGGAATTTAGGAATATATTAGTGGATTTTGCTAAAGGGTGGCATGCTGTGCCCACTTGGAATGTCCTGTCTACAGGCATCTTGTAGTAAGAAACTTGAGTAATGCATAGATGCAGCTTTATATTTAAGAAAATATCACAGGTTTAAAAATGGGTACTCAGTGAACCCAAGTTAATCTCATGGTGAGTCTGAGATCTGATTAGTGACATTTTCTCCTATTTTAAAGGTTTGCTCAACATTAATCCACTGCATTTAAATGAAGTTGGTATGTTGAGACTTAGAAACTAGACATAACTGTAATTGTAATTATTTATAAATTAATAGACAGTTAATTTAAAATTATTAACCATAAGTAATTACTATGGTGAAGAGGAGTAAAAAGAAATGTTGTAGTGATAGGAAACACTATCACTAAAGGCTGTATTGTCTGTCCAGTGTCGGGGTAATGGACACACCATAGAGAATGGAAGCAGAGCTTTTGGCTCACTGGTGCCAAATCTAAAATAGCCAATTCTTTGGTTGATGCCATAATGTATTGCCTCCAGAAAACACTCCCCCAAGTGCACTCGATGAATTCTTGTGGCTATCATTTCCAACTTGACTAAAACTAATCTACATGAAGATTTTAAGTTGCATGATTAATGTACTACTTGTTTTTACTTCCCTTATTATTTGGTTTGTAGCAAAAAAACTGCTGGAGGAACTCAGCAGGTCAGGCAGCATCTGTGGAGGGAAGTGGACAGTTGACATTTCAGCTCAAGACCCTTCATCTGGACTCAGCTGAAACTCCAACTTAAAGCACAGTTGCTCATTTTTCCAGCTGTGATTTACTTGAAGCATTTACTGTTTCTTTCTCTACAGATGCTGCCCTGACCTGCTGAGTATCTCCCAATATTTTCTGTTTCAGATTTCCAGCATCTAAAGCTTTTATCTTCTTTAATTGGTGAATAAAGAGCTGAAGGAAATTAGCATTAATATATTTTAAAAAATAGAGTTCAAAAAATTAAGGCTAGATTCCTGACAAACTCCTGGGAACTAATGACCTGAATCCTAAGGTTTGGAAAGAATGGCTATAGTGATGGTGGTTAACACCTTTACAAAGTTCTATAACTTTTAAAACATTCTGAAATGAAAAAAATTGAAACAAAGGAAAAAGTTGCAAAAAAATGTCCATGGAATGGACAAATTTCAGTCGTTCTGAAATAAGTGAAAAAAACTGAAGATATGAGACACTGTCTCTCAGCACTAATCAGTTCATTAGCTGTGAGGGTTCTTACTCAAACTTGCAGACAGCCAGTATATCAAGGTTGATGTGTATCAATTTTTATCACATGATAAGAATTTTCAAGAAGAATTCATTTTAATGTCTATTCACAGGAGGCAGGTGACAACAGTGTGCACAATAGAACAGGGCGTAACACTGAGACATTTCATCCACGTGGAAGATGGGCTGAAAGGATGGACAAAGATCTTATTCACTCCATTCTGGGAATGGGGCAGCTGGAGGAGTACTGTGCAACCCCAACTCCAGGCAGAATGTCAGTGGCACAAGGGAAGCCAAACAGCTGCTCGGAGCAGGACAATTTTGAACCACGTAATTTGGATAACTTTCTAAGATGGTTGGTATGCTTCTGTGAACTAGTAACTTTTATGGATTGGTAATGGTCAGTAATGAATTAGTTATACAAGTGTTTAAATGGTGCTTCTGTCACGTACCAGCAACAAAAGAAACACGCCGAGTCATGTATAAGTGTTAAAAAACTATTTTATTAATAACTACTTACGATAATAAGAAAAATAAAAGTAAAAATGTTAGAATGTTAGAAGTAAAAATGTTAGATCTTAAACATTAACCCCAAAAACTAAACTCAAAGTGTGTGTGTGTGTGGCAAATTCCCAAACTCCCAGTCCAGGAATAGTTCTCAAAAGTTCAGTTCAGCAAGCTGTAAGGTGAAACGTGAGCAAAGGCTTCTGTAAAACCACCGTTGACTGAAGACAAGACGTAGAGAGAAAATAGAGACATGACGAAATCCAAATGTTCCACGATGAAACCCACACGACACCTCAGTGTTTACTCAGCAGTGCCTACTCCACTGCTTTGTTCCGAAGTATCTGCCACCCCGAAAGGTACTCGAATTGTGGCCATCCACACAAATACCTGTTTCCTACTACAGGTTAACGACAAAGTGGACTCCACTGGATTATTCTAAAAATCCATACGTGGATTGTAGTGACAGACACAGTTACTGTTTTTCATCCATCGGTACAGAGACCAGTAGGTCTCTGTCCTCTTTTTATTACACCCCCAAACCCCGTCTGCTCCAAAAACGTCGTTACGTCCTTATCTTCTGTTGTCGTCATCACGCCCCACACACACACTACTGTGCTATGTCTTAAAGGGACATTCACCAATAGTAACCTAGTCCGTAACACTTCCATATATGTAGAGGAAGGAAAGAATTTGAAATGTTGTAAATTTTGTTTTTTTTTCCTGCATTTTCTTAAGAATCTAGTAACATTAGAATCCCAGCCTGGAAGATTTGCTTACTGTTGACATCAATGTGAGAGACAATTGATGGTCTGTTTTCCCTTGCCTGGAGATTACTATGGAATAAATAGGAGGAGCAACTTGATTTAGTGACATGATCATCATAATGAAATTCTGAAACTTTATAACCATCTGGCAGTCACAGTTTAAAATTGCTCTCTGAGATGTTCGTGTACATTGACTTTTTTTCTGTTGGCAACTGCTGCTGACACACATTCTGGAATTGTACCAAGATACTTGTTGCATGATGACATATCTGCAGGGTATTATCATTTTAATATCTGTTAGATTAATAAATTCCAAAATATCACAAGCTGCTTATGTGTTAATATCACAATTATTTAAAATAGGAACTATATGCAATGCTATTTTCTGCATTTATTGAACATAGCCAAAAAAATAGAATTGGAGTCCCTGTTAGAAATTGAACTGCTAGAATCTAGGTGCCCTCTGGGGTGGGGAAGTAGTGTGGCACTTGTGGGGCAGGCTATAAATTGTAATACAAATTATGTCCAGCTTGTGAACAAGAGTGGTGCTTTTGGTATGGATTGTTTAGAAGGAAGTATTATTAACTACTTCTTAAAAAGTGTTCTTAGAAAAACAACATTGCAGAAATTTCTTGTTGAGGATAAAGCCTTGCCTTAGAGGGTAGAATGTAACAGTAGTAAGAAATAAACTAAATGGCTCAGAATTTGTAGAGGCAAAGTTTAGTCATCGGATTATGTCACTGACGGCAATTTCTTGTATGCACACGCGTAAGGCTAAGTTGCTGTCAGTAATTCGATGCTCCTTGAGTTATGCTACTCAGCATTCTTCAGTATTTCATGAACTGACGAGATCAAGTATCCAAACAACCTTTGCTGTTAGAATCCTTCAATGTTATGCTTTGTTGCTTGAGGTGCAAGTGAATTTTTTTTAAAGATGCACTGTCATACTGCTTAAACGATCTCAGCATTAATTTCATTCACTCAGACGGAAATTTGTTTTTTTTTGATATTTTAAGTTCAACCTTTGATCTCATTTGATTCTTTCAATCATTAGGGATCAAGGGATGTGAGATAAAGGCAGGAACTGGGAACTGAAAATGGATGATCACCCACATCCATTCTGAATGGTGGGGTACAACCAAAACGGCCTACTCCTGCTCCTGATGGAGGGTCTCTGACCTGAAACGTTCACTGTCTCTCTTTCCATTATCATAGATGGGGCCTGGCCTGCTGAGCATTTCCAACATTTTCTGTTTTTGTTTCCGTTTTACTTCTGTTTTCTATATATCTGTCTGTTTGTTTTGGTTTTGTTTAAAAAAATTTAAATCTTTTCAAAAAGAAATTTGTATTATTGGCAGCTTATTCTACATAATAAACTGTTGCTGGAAGCCAGAAATTCCCCTTGTAATTACTATCTGATGCTGGCTGATATTAGGAAAAGTGAAGTTTGGGCCACACAAAACAGAACCCAATCAATGTTAAAATTTCTGCTGATGCAAATCTTGCATGTGCACAGTTCTTGGGATGTTTACTGAAAATATTCTTGTTTATAACATTTGGTTCATGATTTAAAGTGGAAATTTTTAAAAATGTATGTAGATTTACACGTTGCCTGGCTCTTTGCAGTCATAGGATCTGTTGAAATGGATCATAATAGATATCTCTGCAATTTTATAATGATTTGTAAAGAAACATCAATCCTCTGCCTTTGTCATGCAAGAAAACAAAAGTATATTATTCTTTTAATCTAGTACATTATAGGCCCTCCCCACGTTATTTTCACCCATGCATACGAATGAGCTGCAACAATCAAGAGCTGGGTCAAACCGAGCAGAGCTGTGAGTGCTGAGTAGACTTGCTTGCTCGCTCACTCACTCACCTGAGTCAGTGAGGCCAGCTGGCGGCTGCTCTTTCTGCTCGCTCTGTCTGTATCTGCTCGCTCTCCTGTCTCAGCTGTTTCTGAGATCCTCTCCCACACACTTTTTGTTCCTTTCCAATTTACGAAAAATTTGGGTAATGAATGGTTCTTGAACAGAGCCCTTTCTTAACCCAGGAACTGCCTAAATTGTGAATTTGCATTGAGTTTATTCATGTTTTAAAAATTAGCTGTTAAATGCATCTAAAAGCAGGAATCCTTGACAAAATGCTCTGAATTTTAGCATTACAAAGTCATTTAAGATCAAAAAACCACCTCGTAAAAAGACATTTTCTCCTTGCCCTCCTTCCAAGCCATGTATGTTGCTGTCCTGTGGAAGGCAATAAGTAAAGATCAGGTCTGCTTCCTTCAATCACCAGCCCCCAGTACATTTGAAGCATCTTCCCCTTCACAATGAGGAAAACCCAAGTGAAAATTCTTTGATTGAATCGTATGTTCTTCCAGAGTCTAGTTCACAATGAATTCACAATGAGCTAAGTGATCCCAGATAATATATTGAAATTATGAGTTTGTATTGAGTACACATGAGAAGTTGGTTCTTGAGCTCGTGTTGTAAAACCAGATTTCTAGTTGAGCACAGTCCATAGAAAGCAATTAAATGTGGTTGACCCTGAACTTGCACCACAGCTTGAGAAATTGGGAATAGTAATAAATGCTTACATTTCTACCCATCCCTTGAAGAACTGTAAATAAAAGTATAGCTGATGTGTTTAATAAAGTAATGCAAAGAGACTTGTCAGAAGTATATCTGTAGAGTTGTATTCACTCAGTTGTCTTCCATTTTGAAGAAACAGTCTTACAGTAAAATGTCAGAAGATCCTGACTGGCTAACATCAGTCACTAATTGAGACTGCTGATGTAATATGTGGATTATTATATTGCAGACTTTGCATTGCTTACAAGCTGGGTGGGGTTTACGCAGCTGCATTACTCTGTGATTACATTTTGTACACAAGCTGAAGTGGATTCTAGTGTTCCAGGTCATATTGTTCACTTCATTTATTCCATGAACTGGAGAAATGGGGACTATGCAAGTGTTTTTCATTACGGATTGCAGAGCTGTTCAATGGTGTGTATTTGACTGTTGTGTATTTCAAATGTCCACTTGGCAAAATGATTTCCTACACTTTTGTGTAAAGTCAGTTAAGACACCAGTTTTATTTGGATTCAGTTTTCAGCTTTGTTTCTACTGAAAATTGGCTTTCATTTTAAACCTTTAGATTTGGTTTGATTTACTTTTTAGTGTGGGGGGGGGGGGGGCAGGGGAAATGTTTGTAGTTATATAAACTCCAAGAAACTTGGTTTACGGAATTATGGAATCTTGATGTGCGATGTGCTTTTACAATGCAGAAATTTTAAGCTTGATTACTTGCAAAGACTGCACTTATTTTTACTTTTTTCCTAAAAGACATTGTTTTGTTTTGCATTTTCAATGCAATTCATTGAATCTTTATACAATCAAAAGCTTGCTAATAGACAGTCAAGTTCACACTGGATATCTTGGTATATTTAAATAAGTGCTTGAACCAGCAGAGATGATTTGAGCATAAAGGCGTATCTTTATGAATGGCATGAAGAGTGATTTCCTTTCCTTTCATTTTTTTTTATTATGGAAGCTTATTGTCGACTTTGCATTTTTTTTTAAAAATGGTTAATATGGAGAAGATGTTGAGGGAATTGTGGAATAAATTGGTACCATATTATTCTTTGGCACAGCAGATTTATAATGCTCAGTTTTAATCCTAAAATTTATTACTATGTTATAATACCTAAAATCTTTTTTTTAAGATGGAATTTTCCCCTAGTCTTTTGTCAAGAAATTCTGTGGGAAGGCCAAGTTCTATTTGCCCAGAGGATACAGATAGCACCCTTTCCCAGAAGATGGATGTGGTGGAAACTGAAGCAACCATGCCAACATTTTATCCTTTGCTGAATGATGATCATTCTACCAGTACAGAGAAGTGCGTATTCTGAGCATTGTTAAATGTTGAATTCTAAAATTACTTTATGGTATTCATAACAACTTCTCTCCATAAAATTGTTAAATCTTATCTGTCCTATGATATCCAGCATTTATCATTTGCTATGCAAACTATTATGTAATGTAGATGGAGCTCTTTATTTTGTCCAGTATCTCCAATCAGAATAATTTGAACAGCAGAGTGGCACAACAGTTAATTCTGCTGCCTCGTAGATCCAGGGACCGGACTTCAATCCTGTTCTTGGTGCTGTCTGTATGTTGTGTGAGTTTCTTCCCATGTCCCAAAAACAATTAAAGGGGTGTTGATAGACATATGTAAGAAAATAAATTACAGATGTACAGGGAAGTAAGGAGAGATGGAATTGCTGCTCTCTGAGCTGGCATGAACCAAATGGGCTGAAAGACCATATCTTGTTAAAAGTACAAGATAAGATATTTTAAGTAGGTTGTCACTACAGGAAGATTTGGAGTTTGCCAATAACTTATCAATTTGAATGCACCATTAACAAGAGAACTATTAAATAGAAGAATGTAAACCATATTTCTTCAAAGGTGAAGATAATGGGGGTAAGTATGCATCTGGTTATTAAAGGTATTCTTTCAGTGTGACGTGTGAAAAGGAAATAGTTACACTTGCAAAATGTGTGTGAATGCCACTATTTAGTAAGATTTTATAATGCTTAGTTTGAGTATTTATTAATTTCCTGCTATAGCTTGTAGCTGTTGTGCATCAACTGTATATCATCTTGCATGGCAGTGATTATCAAGTAAAAGAACAACAAAAAAAACTACAAGAAAGTGATTCTGAGTGGCCAGTTGTGCATTCAGTGGAGAACAGTCCTGATAGTGCCTACTCAATGGATTCGGGAAGCAGCCGCACCACCAGTCATGAACAACAACAGGATGGTGAGAGATCCTGTAAAGGAAAATAGCAACAACTTTGCTTTCTATTAATAGAACAAGATTTGAGATTTGGAGGGAGGGATATCTGGGGAGAAAGTTAATACCAGTGTTAGTGTTGAATTCAATAGTGCTGGGAATTGAGGTACAAGAGGATAGTAATTGAGTCCGGGTTAACATCAAGCCATCTGCTTATGTTTTTAAAGTTCTTGTGTCCATCTGAACTTGATACACTCAGGCTTCTGTGATCAATTAGTCTGTGTGGGTTGCAGCCTGTAGAGCACTTTTCACTGCATGGTGGTCTTGTATTTAGTCTTTTCTAACAAAAAAAATGAAGGTATTAATTTACAAAGCTGTTTTACTTTTCCCAAAGAGGGTGTATTGTTGACCTGCGGAGTTGCATTTATTTACATATTGGAAATTTCTTGAGATGGGTGTGTTCTTGAAAATGTATTGTGGATTCCCTTTTACAAAAATGCTGTTTTGCTTAAATCTACTCACTATATCTAGTGCCATCTCCCTGCTTGCCTTTGCTATCTACCTTGGAGTAATTTCAACCTGGCTTTGGCACCCTGAACCTTTATTGCTTAATGCGTCTTTAATTGGAATGTAATAGCATTGTGGTCTTTCTGGGAAAATGTGATGTGATGTTTTTGTTGGATAAGTGTGTAATGGAGTGGTAGAATTTACTGAAGAAACTTTAACTGAAAATTAATTGAAATTGAGGGGTTTAAAGATTATTTTTCGGGAAATCAGAAAGAACAGGTGTATATTGTTGGTCACTAATTGTAAAGCAATAGAAGAAAAAAAATTCAGGATGATGAAAGAACCCTAGAGACATAGTTGTTAGAGGATTCAGTTTTGTTATTTAAGAAAGGTAGTGTAAAGTGTGGAGGACAACTAAAATTTGTCTAAGAACAAACAAAATGGCACTAGGGCATAAACATTTTAATAAAAAGACAAATGGTAATAAAACAGCAAAATAGTATAGATGTTGGAAAACTTAAAGGTGGAAAATGCTGGAAATACACAATGTCAGGCGACATCTATAGGTTCAGATTTCTGTAGGGACATCTATACGTTCAGATGGATGATCTTTCATCAGAGCTGGAAAAAGTTGGGTGTGAAACTAACTGAGTTACAGAGAAAGGAATGGGGAGTGAATAACAGAAAAGTTTCTCTGAAGGCAGGGGAGATTAAATAACTGAAGGATTAATGGAACCAGATTCTTTAACTAGTAAAAGATTGGAACTAATTGAATAGCTATACCAAAGAGGCTTCAGAATAATGACTTCCTGTGGTATATTTTAATTTTGTGATTTTTAAAATTGTTAGCTGCAAAATGTGTTACATTTTTTCTTATGGCTTTTTTCATTGCGCAAATGTTGCATGGGTTTTGGTACAATGAACCAAATATTGAAATGGTGAAATACAAAAAAACTAGAAAGCTCAAGTAAATTCTAACTATGCTTGTCACATCTTGCATCTACCATCCCTAGATTCTGACTCTGTGGGTCAGCTAAGTTCTGATGGTCATTCTTCAGGATAGAAGAGGAGGAAGAACAGTGCAGCACAATACCACAGGAATTACATGCAGCAATAACACCAGACAAGAAAAATTCTCAAACACAACTTTGAAGCTCTAGCTAATGAGTTTTCTAATGGTACTAACATGTATAAAATGTCATTTTCCTTTCCCTACTTTGTCCAAACTAGTGACCACTTGCAGGTGAATGTGACTAAAATTGGTTTGTTAATTTACAGAAAAATTTGATAATTCATGAAAGATCTTCAAACAAAATGCAAAAAATGGCAACCACTTCTTCCTGAATCCTCGTTTAAGTATTTCTGCTCGATTTCTGTCCCGCTGCCAGAAAAGTAGTAGGTTAGTATTGAACAGTTTGAAAGGTTTAATGCATGTAATAGCCTAGCTTTGTGAACCTCTTCAAATTTTTGATTACATTTTACCAATCCTTCACATATTAAGGCTAATCTGAAGTTTGTTCTGAGTGACTATAGTTTATTATGTTGGAGAATGACTGAGACTGCTGTACCCTCTGTATCAAATCCCTGACCTAAGCTTGTTCATTGCTGGTGATGGTCCGGCACCTGTCCTATACTCCAAGTTTATTCCACTTGCATCCAGAGGATCAAAGTTAATCAATTTAATTGCAGGCCTTCACTTGTAAAGGTTGAGTCCTTTCCTGTGGGAGATAATATGGCACATCGTATTTTGACTGAGATTGGACGGAAAAAGATTCAAGTACAAGTTATTCACAAGGCCCTTAAAGGAACATTAATTAATGTATATTTGGCATTCTATTCCCTGAAGTGACTTGGGACATTGGAGACTTCAGTTTCCCACAACATTCTCCAGGATTGATCTCAAATAGACATGCTCTCATACTTGGCCTCGTGCGTGTGTAAGTCTACTGACCACAATATGTGAAGCAGTCCAGGCAGTTACTTTGCCCTTGTTAAGGCTGTAATTTAATACCCAAATTGATCACCTGGGCTTGAGAAAATGTATTGTCTGCTAGCTTCCATTACAGTAAATACCATGCCTATATTATCACCAGAGGCACAGAATGAAAGCTAAAAAGCACCTTTATTCATTTTGTGATTTGATATGGCTATGCTTGCTTGAGTTCACTGTCCTAACTTTATTTTTTAAAAGTGCTTGGTTCTTTAATTTTTATTACAGCAATTTCTAGCCCATGGAATGCAGCAGCTTCCTTGGTAGTCAACTGTCTTGCAATCAGCCTAATTGCTGAAGTATATTGAACTATTTTCTTAGCTTTTTAAAGGAACACAATTTTCATTTTTGACTAACCTCATCTTCCAGTGCTTAGACTCAGGCTTGTGTCAAATAATCAATCTCCATCCACTTATCTATGCACACTTAAGCATATGTACTGGTACCTCACTTAGCACTCTGGATGCATTCCCAGAAATGAGAGTGCTATTGGAATCTGCACCAAAAGGGATCATTGTAGGGTTATCTATAGAGATGCAAACTTGCAGCACTACTTTTCAGGGCACCTGGTGTGAACCTTGCCTTCCCTGCAGCCACTGTGATGACAAACTGGTGTGAATCCAGCTAATGGCATTGCTGCTCAGTGTGTAGGCTGGTGTTGAAGAGGCCGTGGCAAGCAGTATGACTTCCAGGTGCTGAGATGTGGAGTTTGGGTACAACGTAGCTGGCAGAGTGACTGGCATCACCTTGCTGCTTCTTGACGGGCAGTGTGGATCCTCTGGTCTCTCTCCTCACATGTTGGAAGTGATGAAAGCTGCTGTCTTTTTTTTGTTTGGCTTTGCAGCTTTTTTCAAGCCTAATAATTTCTGTATACCGTTGAGGAAATCTATAGAGCAGGTGCTGTCAATCCTTGGCAATTGGCCTGAATTCACTGCTTGTCAGGATTTGGCCTTGAGCCCCACATCTCAGCACTGAACAACTGCACTGCACACAAACACCAGTGTTCACGGGCAGCCTCAACGCCACCATATTGTGGGTGGTTCATTGTTGGGAGGTCACCATCAGAAAATTGGGTGTTTGCACCAGGTTCACAATAAAGCAGTAGCATGCAGCCCAAGCAGTTGTCTGTGTAGCTTCAAACTGGAGGGCCAAGAGTGCTATAACAAATAGGTGCTCTGCAGGGTAGTGCAGTGAGTATCTGTGTAAGGAGTAATGATATCTTTTTTTCTTTTCTCTCCCTCTCCCTCTCCCTCTAATGTGATCAATTACAGTGTGTGATCAATCACAGTGCATTGCAGCACCAATTAGTGACAAAGGTCTGGGACCTTCCTTGCCTGCATGCTAATAGGCAAACTTGATCGTGTCATTGTATGCAGTTCTTGGAGTTGAAGATCAGAATCTTTGGTTGCAGATTAATTTGATATTTTTAAGAGGCATTTCATTCAGGTGGTTTAAAAATATGCACTGTAATTTCCACCACTGTAGGTGCCATGTACAGTATATCAAAACACTCTGACTTCTGTTTTTTCCCTGCAGGATAGCAGCAACTTTCCCCCTCAACTCCCAACAGCAGGGCAAACATTTGCAAGACGTGAGTAAATAATTTTGGCTTAGTTACATTTTAAAATCTTTCTCGGGTGGGATTGAACAACTTGTGTAGTTTCTTGAGCTACATACAAAATGCTGGAGGAACTACTATTTCTTGGTGTTTATCACTTTCAACTCAATTTTCAATGGAGATCAAAGTATAGTTACATTGAGTTTATGTATATTTTGGCTAGGTTTCTGTAAGTCAAAGCTGCCAGTTGGATAGTAGACTGATAAATTCACCAACCTTCATTTCTTAATGGGAAACCAAACTTGATGCATATAAGTTGGAGAATATTGTACTACTGTGGTGCTAAGTCTCTAATGCTCTAGGACCAATTCTCCCAACCCTTGAATTATGTTTTGCTACAGAACTATAGATGAAGGGATTTCACCTGACAGTTTGCATTGAAGATTTTCAGCAAAGTTTGTCATTTTTTGCAAGATTGACAGACTGCATGATAAATTTAAGTGTTTTCCTGGATTGAGAATATTAACCCCTGTAAATCATTTTAAATTAATGGCTTAATCTTTTTTTAAAGAATCTGTTTCTGGAAATATAATTAGTGAATTGAATGTGCTGGATAATTGTCCCCAAAAAGTTAGAGAAACTCCCTGTGACTTTAATCAAATTGGTTTACGTGATGAATTTTTTTCAAAAGCAGAGTTTTCTCAGGAATAGACCAATTTCTCCTAAATACAGAAACTTGTGTGTGATTAAATTTTTCTTTATGCTTTGGTAAGTAATCATGCCAACTGAGGACAAGGAATGTTGCACTTCGACTCAATCCTTTTCACTTTTCTGGTCATGGAGATTGCTTGCATATCCAATATTTATTGCCCTAGTCACCTTGAATTAACAGAGTTGGCAGTGCTGTTAGGTAGGGAGTTACATGATTTAGACCGGTCGATGATAAAGGAACATCAAAGTATTTCCGTATCAGGATGATGCGTGACATCACGTATGATGATGAGCAGAACATGCAGGTGGTGGTATTCATTTGCATTAGCTGCCTTAGTTTGCCTTGGTGGTAGGGGTCGCAAGTTCTCAAAGTATATGTAGGCTTTCCACCAGGGATTATTGGATGGTAGAAGGGAGCTTTTCCTAACCCAAAGGTGCCGAGCATGTTGCATCATCACAACTGCTCTCTTGGATGATATTAGGATAACTGATGATCATCAGATCTTTTGGTCTCTAATGTGCTGCTTCATTCACTAAGCTGTCAAGAGGACAATGCCTGTTTACATCATCTTAATGATATTTAGTTGGTATTTCCAATATTTGTTTATCATTTGCTATAAGGCTACCAAAACTAAACTACCCCAACTACTCTTTAACCTTTGCACTATATTTATTGTAACCATAACTTTCCATTTGCACTCACTAGCATCTTTTAAACTTTCAAGAATAATTATACATTGTATTTCTATTAAACCTTATCTTGACTAGTTGTTAACTCATCAGGATCACTGCAGACTGTCATTAGCTTCACATTGTATCTAAATTCTTGGATTCATTATTGGATCCCAAGTGAAGCTAATTCAGCTTTAGAACTGAACTATTTATTGCTTTTAGAAAAATAAGAAATCCTGAATAATTAAATCCAAATCATTTATCAAAGTTTCCCACCAGATATTTGTCATGTTCTATACATTTTCAATTGTGTTACAGGCAACGTATTTCTTAATTGTTTTATTAAATATTTTAAAAGTTGATGTGAATGCAATTATTTTAACTTTGCCCAGGGAAGGTTATGGGGGCTGCATATTCCACTGTCTTTGGAAAGTAATTTGCATGGAACGACATATAATGGAAATGAGAGTTCCCATCAGTATCTGATAAGAGAAGTTGCAGTTAAATACCCTTCAGTGTTTACTTTTCTCTGTTCGAATGTTACTGTGCATTTCTAATTGTTTTAGCTTTGCATTTGCTGCATCTGCAGACCTGTCTCTCAATCTCTTTATTTCAGGATGTAATATGTTTGTTTATGGTATTTAGCACTCCACTTAATGTTGAGATAGGGAAGTGAGTACTATGTGATGGAATGCATTTCCTATGGAAGCAATTTATTAATTGAGATTGGAAGCAAACTATATTTGGAAATTTTTTTTATTTACAGCGTGGTAACAGGCCCTTCCAGCCCAACAAGTCCACGCCGCCCATTTTTTTAAAACCCAAATTAACCTACCCATACGTCTTTGGAATGTGGGAGGAAACCGGAGCACCCGGAAGAAACCCACGCAGACACGGGAGAACGTACCAACTCCTTACAGAGAGCGACGGGAATCGAACCCCGATCGCTGGCGCTGTAATAGCGTTGCGCTAACTGCTACGATCTTATCTTAATTATTTTCTCACTTCAGGTAACTCTCAAGTCCACACAGTTAAGTGCTGAAGAGAGAGCTTCTGCACAAGCTAATGAATCACAGTTACAGTCATCTTTCAATGGGACAGAAATTCATCAAGGTGTAGAGAGAAATTGTGTTGAGAAAGTGACACATGAAAATGAACAGCATGCAGGGTCGATGAATACAAGTGCTGAGATGCCCCTTGCATTGCCTGGGGTGAAAGATAGAACAAATAATGGAAGAAGTCAAATGGGTAGAAGATCAGCCTCTGTCAAAGACCTGGCACAAATGGGTAAGATTTGTCCCGATTTCACTATTAGTTTCAATTAGAAGTATTTCTGCAAATAATACTTTCTGATAGTAAAATTGTCAGTTCATATTTTTGACTTTTACTGCAAGTTTGTTAAATATTTCATATTTTACTTTCAATTAGAAGAGCAGGCATTGTCACCTTCATTCATGACAGCTTCTCAATCAAGCAAACTTGATATGCAAGTGAATGAGGAAACAATGAGACAGTCACTTCATGGCAAAATAACCTTGTTTGCTGATTCACTTACTTCGAAGAACAAATCTGGCAGAGCCAGGTCTTACATGGATCCAACAGCCAGCTTCAGAGCCAAGATGTCTCGTAGTGCATCAATGGGAGAGAACCTGAATCTGAAAACCTTAGGACAGTCAAGTGGTATGAGCTTGCCCAATTCCAAAGCATCATCTACTACAGACTTAACAGCAGAGGCAATGATGGAATCGATTCCAAGTGAAGTATGTTCAATTGAAGATTCTAAAGAAAAGACGTTGCCAAAACAATCATCACAAAGTGGTATTTTGCCTTATGGGAACCATCAAGCTAGAGCCAACTTAACCTTGAACCTTTCTAAAATTCATACAGACAGATTGTTGATGCCTCCTCCAATAGCTAATGGTGTTGCCGTTTCAAAGGTTAAACAAAAGCTACGAGCTGGTCAAGATTCCACACGGCTGTCATCCTCTGCAGTTACATGTGTGCAACCAGTATGTTTAATTAAAAAGGATCAAACTCTCTGCGACCATGAGGAAAATGGGAATGGTCCAAATGTGAATTCATTGGAAATCCTAAAGAGAGAGAGTGAACATTCAGAGCACTGCAGCAGTTCAGAAGATGCAGGGGAGCACACTTTGGATGAATGTCAATCTTTAGACTCGTACCCAGAAAGAAACACTTTGATAGGGGAAGTCCCCAAATCATCTGGAGAAACCCGGGCGGTTGAAGAGCAGTCTACCAATGAAGCAGGTATTTTTAGTACTCATTTTTATTACTTCTCTGACCCAGAATATTTTTTAAAAATTGCTAGTTTATTCTTCACAAACTCCAATTCTACTTAATATCCTCTCTGCAGCAATGCTAGTCTACCATTTCATGTGCTTAAACTTTAATGCTTTTTGTCCAGCAGCTTACAACTGTTTTGTTGGGTAATTGGGACCATCCTGTTCCTGCAGTAGTTAAAATATTCACATGTAAAACATTAATATTGATAATGAACACTTTACATAAATTGAGACTGTTTCCTAATACTTCAGTTGCCGCAATATAGTTTCTGGAAATCTGAGCTGCGGAGTCCAGATAGAACAGTTCAGATTCGACCAAGGTAGCTGCGAAATTCCAATTTTTATTTAAGTCTGGAATAAAAAGCTAGTCTCAGTGATGGTGGCCATAAAACCATCAGATTGTCAGAGAAGGAAATCTGTCTGGCTTATAAATGACTCCTGACCACCAGTGTTGTTGGCCCTCTGAAGTGGTTTAGCAAGCCACTCTATTCAGGGGATGGTTAAAGATAGACAATAAGCACTGGTCTTAACAGCAACATCCTGTAAATGAATAAATATAAAATATACTTTTAATCTGCAATTATCCCAGCATTTACACAAAGGAATGTTCAGGCCACATGAATAATAAATGACTTCAACCTTATTAATGCAACAATTTTTTAAAAAATTCTTCTATTTCCTATAGACTTGGAGGAAAATGTTCATAATTGGAGAAGTGTTTTTGCTGCAGTGTTTTCAAGTTTAAATCCTTCCTATTCTTTTGACAAATGGAAACGAACTCTGCTAATAAAAGCATAGTTTGTGGATTCAGTGCCAAGATAGACCCAACTTTCAGCTATATATTCTCAATCCCAAGCAGAGTTTGTATTTGGACAACGTGCAGAGCCAGAAGATCGCTGGTCATTTCAGTAGCCTGTATATCATACGTGCCTATCTCAATTCGTAGACAGTGGAGGGACACTGACAAGCATGATGGTACAGCCACTAGAGTTACTGTGTCACAGCTCGAGTGACTAGATTCAATCCTGACCTAGGGTGCTGTTTCTGTGAAGTTTGCACGTTCTCTCTCTCACTGTGTGTTTCTTTTGGTGGTGTGAGAGAAAACCGCAGTTCCCAAAGAAATGTGGGTTGGCAGGTTAATTGGCTGCTGTAAATTGCCATCAGTGTATAGGTGAGTGGTAAAGCTATTGAGAATGTTGGTAGAACAAAGTGGGATTGATGTAAGATGGTGTGAGTTTAGTGTGCTTTACGACTATTTTATAGAATTTGAAGAATCTTTCAATGTTTGAATAATGGTGTACACTGCATGACTGCTAGCTATCTGCTGGCAATATCTGAAAATTGACTTTTCTCCTTTGCTTTTTGATTTAAGTATATGTAGAACTTGAAGGTAAATCAAAAGGTGTAAGCCATGCAATATTTTCTTGTATTCTGAATCTGTCAGTCATCTATTGTATCACTGTTACTTTTAATTTTAGTCTATCTGTCAGGTGTTGGAATACACCATGCGTGGGCTGTCTGTGTGTTAAATTAAAATGCCCAACTAGCAGTATTCACAGTATATTGACCAAAGCAGAAAATCTATATAATTTTATCTGCTTTATTTAATAATGTCACATTAATATTTTTACTCTGACTTCTTATAAATATATTAATTGGCACTCCTCCTCCTCTCTGCAACTTGATTGTTTTCTCACTTTTCCAATTTTGATGAAGGGTCCTTGACCCAAATCATCAATCTTCTCTCCCTGCTGCTGCTTGATCCGAGTGCTTACAACATTTTCGGATTTGCAGCATCTGCAGTTTTCTGATCTAATAAGTTACTTGACAAGTTGCACTGCATCACTGGTGATTTAAGGGCTGGTGGGAATATGTTTTTCTAAATTTGTTGTCAATTTTTACAGATCCTGCAGTCAGTATCCAGAACTGTGAAAATGTTGTAACAGAACTTCAGAACACTTTGCAGAAGGCCTTGCAACTGTTTAGCAAGGTTTGTGGACAAACTTAATTCATTTTAATAACATTTTAATTCATCACTTTTCAATTTAAAACTTTATTTTCATTTGCATCATATTTCATGAAGGATACACTTAGCTGACCTGTTGGAGGATTGGTCAGCTAGTACTTTGGCTTCTCTAGATATATTTATTCCATAATGTTAACCAAGCCATGATAAATAATTGAGATAATACGCTAAGATGCATCTCAAAGAAGCTTACAAAAAATGTAGCAGTTGAGCATTGATCAAAGGGCCTGAGCAATATGACACAGTGGTGTACTTGGTGCTTTAAAAGGTCCTAGCACTCCAGCGATTTGTTCAGTCATAGGTTCACCACTGCAAGTTTCACTGTCACATCACCTAAGGTCTCTGGCCTTGGGTGCAACTGAAAGTTCACTATTTTTTATTAAAGTTGTCAACTGTATTTTGCTATTTACTGCTGTGGCATGGTGCATGGATGTTGTTTGAAAACCAATTGTAGATGAGCTATAATGCCTTTTCTGCTCAGCCTGCTATCTGAAGCATCTAACTCGTGCAAAATAACTTGCTATTAGATAGCAGCTGCTGCTTAAAATACTGAACTGCAGTAGGAGAGGGAAATATTTATTTGTTTTTCAAAGTATTGTTCCAATCCAATCTTACAGGTGACATCCAGCAAAGCCGCACCAGAAGCGAAGTCCCAGATGACAACTATCCTGTGTGATGCATTTTCCTCTGCGAGGAAGCATTTGAACTCTGTAGCGTCTTTGCCAGTTTCAGAAGCTGTGGTAGACACGTCACTTTTCCCTTCAGAATCTCTGGAGAATGGCAAGGCGACAGCTCTGCTTGAGCACTATTCAGAACTGTTGATAAAAATGATAACACAGAAACTACAATTACCAAAATAAATGGCACCTCTGAAACCACAGAAAGAAATAAAGTGCCTGGGTCCTTGGTGTTTGTACAGGACTCCAATAAAAGAACCATAATTCCTCATCAAATCATAGTTTGCAGTTGTACTTTTAAGCTGGAAAGTATTTCCGGATTTCCTTGTGCTGTTAAGGATCGATCCCTAATTCTAACCCTTCATTGATACAGAAGCTTGTGTATGAATGTGATGAGCAGAGAATATTTAACTTTTTAAGTAATTCAAGATGCTACCACCTTCCCCTCAACCCCTGCCATTTCCCACTCAAAAAAAAATTAAAAATTGCACTTGCCTTTTACTGAGAAATGGGACTCCCAAAAATGATTTTAGTAACTTATTTTAAAAAGTTCTTAATGAGAAAGCTAACTTTTCACAAGTATTGTTTTTATTTTGGAAAATATGCAGCCTTCACAGAAAGCTAACGCTATATTAATTTGTGAAGCAATCACAAACCTGCAAAATATTTGTATTCAGAAAGATGTAACTAGTTTTATTATGGCCGGAGTTAATGTCTCAAACTGCAATCTACTTATATAGTTCACTCTATTTTTATAGTTCAATTATCCAATAATTTCAATTGAATAAACACTGGAAGTTCAACTTTTTTGGATTGGGGGGTTGGGGAAATAAAGGTAAGATTTTGGATTTTGATTAGTAGATCATCTTCTCATCACAATACAGTGCCTAGGTTAGCTGGTTGCATCTGGGCAGTTGCAGTAACAACATTTTGGTGCATCAACATTAACTTGCATGGAGGTTATCTGACTTATTAAAGGGCTTGTGTATTTCAAATCTGTCTCCTGAAGAGGGACTTAGTTTTAATTTTCTTTTCCTCTCCTGGCCCAAGGAATTGTAGCTGGTTTCTTGCATCTTTCTTTACAAAAATATATATTTGCATGTAAGTATTTTTCAGAGCAGGTTTGAAATTTTAAAAAGGAGCTAAATCTGTTAAAACTGTAGAATAACTCCCCAGGCAAAAGCCCTTTGGGGGGGGGAAAATGTTGTTTGTTTTAATCAGGGTTTCTGATGGCCTTTTTCTTAAAACTGCATGTTTTTAAAAATGCTGTATGATCCACATGGATTTCTTTTGTTGTGCTGCTGTACATATACCTGTATAAAGTTAGATTTTTACAATACAATAATGTATAAAATAAGCACACCTTTTCTGAAGTTGCATTATTTTTAGGATGTTTTTTTTTTGTCTGTTATGTATGTTTTTTTTGCCAGTTGGTGTGTGGATTTTTTTTCTCGAATCTCTTGCCTTAAATCTTTTGAAATAAACACTGTTTAATGTGAGCATTTGGAGGTGAGGTCAAGCATTTTAATATACAAGTAAGATTGTGAATGTTGAAGTTTCCTACTGTTCATGAACATATGAAATAGGGGTGGACCAGTTCAGCCCCTTGAGCATGCTCTGCTTAACATCATGACTTTAAAATCATGATCACAACTCTACTCTGCATTCGCACCTAATTAAGGTGACCTTTCACACACAACCCTCTCCCCCTTATTAAGAATCTATCTACCTCTGGGTTATAGATATTCAGACTCTATTCCTCAAAGAGCAAAGAAAGTAATTCCAACCGCATGGTCCTCTTGGAGGTAAAATTCACCCCCTCTCTCCAATGGGCGGCCCCTCATTTTTTTAAAATCATGATCCCTAGTTCTAGGTTCTCCCATAAGGAAAACTCCACCCTGTAAAGACCCCTTAGGATCCTGAGTTTCACTTAAGTTTTCTCTCTCATTTCTAAATTCCAACAGATACAAGGCAAATTAATTCTTCAATCCTAATTGCTCAAAGACAAAATCTCCCTTTTCACATCAAATCTTAAATGGTTCTGCAATCACCAAATTGGCATCTTTCAAGTTATGCTACCGCTAACCTCTGGTACTTTGTTACACAGTCCAAATGCAGCCAATTTGAGGCCACTCCAAGGAAAGTACATGTAATGAAGTTCCCCAAAGTTGGAGTGGCTGTTACTAGCTATCTGTACGCACTTCCTTGAAGCTAAACTCATGGGTGGGAGGCTAGAAACTTAGTGGCAGTCACTACTTTACTCTGGAAGCCAGAAAAAAACTAGATTGTTGCACTGAGATATTTGTGGTGCATATCAGAAATATCAGAAATTCCTCTCTGTTTAATGTTAGAGCAGCTATTGCTAGTAATTCCAAAAACTGCAATAGCAATTAATACTTTTATCTGTCTTGATTGTGTTCCCTTGCATTGGATTTTCCACCGAGAGCCAGTGCCTTAGGATGTGTATTTGTCTGCAAACTGAGGTTCAAATCTATTATAGCATTTTGGGGCTTTCACAAGCCAAATACTCCTGACAATGATTTTTATACTTTTACTCTTTGTGGGAATTAGCACACTATTTCATTTTAATTCTTTTTAAAAAGTCTTGAGAATTTAGTTATTCTATATATTTAACAACTAGAGTTGTAGCATTTGTCCCACATCCCACCCCAATACAACTCTTGCACTGTTTTCATCCATTGTTTCATACGTTGCATATAAATCCTATTCCATCATGTGAAACTTCATTACTGAGCTGTCTTTGATTCTGTAGCAGACCAATGGATTTGAAGGAGAGCCTGTAGCCCATGGTATTCTGGATCAGCTGAAATAAGAAGAGAATGGAAGTCTGCAGGAAAAGCATGGAAAGATTCCAGGTGATGACAGTGTAAATGATTTACTTATTTGGCCTTATCTGTCTCTGAGACAACTATTTCAGTTTACATTTCCTTATTTAATGTTCCTTGTTTAGAGATTTGATGTGAAGGCAAAGCAAACATTCACTTTCCTTAGCTTGTAATCTGGATTTGAATCTTTCTGGACCTGATGTGGCAGCATTGGTGTTATTTATGCTTAATGTTGTCCGTGGTGATGAATAGGAAGATGGGAGGCCAGAGTCGGTCCAGAAAAGACCATATGGGCACAAAGAACAATAATTAGCTATAACAGCAGTGTGATCGTGAGACATTGTCAAGTAAGCTGGATATAGAAAGTCAAGAAATTTGTTCTCGTGTGCACAGAGAGAGGCCCTTCAGCCTACATCCATACTGATCATATATTTATCTATATTCATCCCATTTCCCAGCACTTGGCCTGTAGCCTTCTATGTCATGGTGTTTTACGTGCTCATCTTACAAAACAAAATTAGTGAGATTCCCTGTCTACCTCCATCTCCAGTGCAATCCAGATTTTGACTACCCTATGGCCGAACAAGTTCTTCCTCAGATCTGCTCTAAATATCCCACACTTGAAATCTGTGTGATCTGGTTACAGACCTCTGCTGAGGTAAGTATTTTCACTGCCTAACCTATTCACGTCTGTCATAATTATGCATACCTAAATCAGATGTCCATTTGGCTTTATCTGCTCAAAAGATAATCCAGCCTGTTCGGTCTCTCTTCATAGCTGAAGCACTCCATCCCAGGCAACATCCTGGTGAATCTCCTCTGCACCTTGTCTGATGCAATGCATCCTTCCTATAGTGCGGTGAGCAGAGCTGCATATGGTATTCTAGCTGTGGCTAATGATGTATATAGTGGTATATAACCCACTATATCTATCTCTGCTGCCTTTGGAACTCCTTAAACATATAGACAAAGCTGCCTCTGTTCTTCTACTTCTGAGGGTCCTACCATTCATTGTGTATGTCCTAATTTTATTTGTCCTCCCAAAATGTATCACCTAGTCAATATTCAGTTGATGTTCCTGTGCAATACTGACAGATTGAAGGAATTTAGTGAAGTGAGCATCTAGTTGGGTGTTTTATTTAGGTGCTTTGGGAAGTTTCTTCTAGTAATTTATTGTTGTAATTGAGGTGCGTCTTAGCTGGGTGTGCTTAGCTAAAGTGAAAGAGGAGATTTGAGATCAGGGAACTGTGAACCTTCACACTCTAACGCATAGCATGTGCTTATGATGAAGAGAGAATCGGTGATGCATTTGACATCTCTTAATTTGCTGTAAACATTAGTTGTTGCTGTAAGTATTTTACCATGTCTCATTGCTAATTCTGTGGATGGAAAACAGGCCAGGTTCATTTGAATCCAGTGAAACAGCTTGTCCCCTAGCTACCCCACTTTGAAAATCTTGTGAACTTAAGGGTTTTGCAGATAATTCTATAAGTGTCAGGTTTTTGAATTGTCATGTGAAATCATCCTTGATCGTGGAGGACTGCCTCAAAAACTTTCAGTCCTTTTTTATAGAACACTGGAGACATTGCATGTAAGTGTTAATTTGCTGTTAGTTTAATATGATACCTCGAACTCTCAGTGCATCTAGGGGCCAGAAAATTGACTGCTGTGATTGATTTTTGTTTTCTTGGAGGTTACTTGAAGCTAAGCAAGTTTTAAAATTCTGACTCTGGGCATTATTCTGTTGAAGTGTCATTGATCTGAAACCATGGCTCTGTTTCTCTCTCCATAGATGCTGCCTGATCTGTTTCCAGCTTTTGGTTGTTATTTCATACTTGATCTTCTTATCCAGCCACGTTCTCCACACCTACATTGTCTCCTGGTCTGGATTTAAAAAACACTCTCTGCTGTTACTACCTTCATCGTATAAGATGTTCCATAAAACCTCTTTGGATCATTTCCTATACTGCTATCATTTGAAATAAAAACAGAAAATGCTGTACTCAGCAGGTCAGGCAGCATCTCTGGAGAGGTTTATTTTCCTCTGGTCAACCTTCATCAAAAGATTAACTTGAAATTTTGTTTCTGTTTGAGTATTTACAACATTTTCAGTTTCTATTTTTTGGGTTTCCAACATTTGTAGATTTTGCTTTCCTATATATTACATACTGGCGTCAAATATAGTTTGATAACACTGGTGAAGCACCTTGAATTGTTTTATTATGTCACTATAAATTGGTGAAAGGCCAAACTTGAATTTATATGGTACCTTTCATTTTGATATGTTGTCATCTAAGTAGTATGGTAGCATCAGTGTTCCCAAAGATGAAATGCCCAGATAATTCGGTGAGTTTGTGCTGAAGGGTAAAGACAGAATACAGAAGGACTCTTCTTCAAACAGTAATCTGGAATCTTTGGACGACATCTTATTTGATGTATGGTATACTTGACAACACATTCCTGAGACTGCAATGAACTGTTAGTTTGGTTTCATCCTAATCGCTGGTGAAAGATTTGAACCCACAGCATTAGACTCGGAAATAATAATGTTGAGAATTATGCCGCAGTTGACAGTAGTCTGACATTGAAATGATAATATTTTGTACTGCATTATTATGTTTACACAGTGGGCAGCATGAGCATATTCCTCAGTGTAATCTACTTTTGCACAACCATGTCTTTAAATTGGAATATCCGTCACCATTGCTCTGCTGAGGGGCAGCAGCATTGGCAATGTACTTTTTTTTCCATGTATTGGATGTGCAAAAGATTCAGTAATGTGTTGCAAGGGAAGGAAATGCTTTACCCCATTTAACTTTCTTCCCCCAATCAGCAATTAAAGGAGACTGGTCATTTGTTTGATGTTTGATCCTCTGTTTTCTTGTTATCCTTGTGCTTACTGTGCAATTGATGGAATATTGTTTTAACATTTTATTTTAAATCCTGGAAACCTGCAATTCCAACTCTAGAAGCAGATTGGAACAAAACTTTTCCAAAAAGAAAAAGTTGTATTAGAAGAAATCACATGCATGCTGATTATTTTTAATTTGTAAAGTTTATTGTAGTAACATAGATCCAAACAAGTTTATTTTGGTCATGCATATTGAAGCAGTTACTGAAGTGGTTAATAATATTGCTTTCTATAAGAAATCTTTGCTACCATTTCCCACTATTTCTTCTTGTGTCAGCTCTTTGCTTTCTAATCAAAATAATCATTTAGTACTGTCACTTCTTAGCTTGGTCTTTCTTCCAAATTTATTTGCATTGGCCTGGATTAAAAACCAAAAGTGAAGCTAAGCCAAGACAAACAGTTCAATCTGAAGAATTAAAGTTTGAAATTTTAACATCTCTCCAAGGCATTAGAAAAGTTGACTTTGCTTTAACTTCAGTCCAAAATCTAATTCTGCTTAGTCCTCAAGAGGCTATAATATGGCTTTCTACATTTATAGGAAATTAACAGTTAACAAAACTACTTTAAAGACTTATGCATATAAAGAGCCTGCTTAACAACCCATGAACAACATGAAGAGTTGTCCAGAAACCTGGATGAAATAAATTGAACTGCAAGGAACTAATAGAGGGATATGCTTAATCTAAAAATGAAAGTACCCCTTGGAATCCAAGATGCAAGGTATAAGAATAAGCATTAAAGTCAGTTGCTACTTCAACAGCTTGGTTTCCATTACTTGCAGTGATGTTTCTTTTTCTTATGTTTCTTTTCTTTCTTCTTTCCTTCACACTGCATGGATTAAAAAGGCATGTCAATTTAAAAACTACACATTAAGTAATCAATCAGTTGTATCCAGATCCTTCAGTTTTGGATGATGGTTGAGAGCTTTCAGCACTCCCCAAATTTGTAAGCTCCTTTGGTCCATTTGGAAACAGTAACACTATGCCTATTGTTAAAATAACCCTCCCACTTTAGAAAAATTACCCAACTTTAAAATTTTGGCATTAGCACAGGGGTGTGTCCTTCCAATCCAGCTCAGTGGAGGCAAAGTATTAAAATCTGTCATGTCATCCTATATGAATGAATATTCTATATGAATAGGAATCTTCTCACATCACTAACTTCACACAAGGCTTTGAGTCTGTTAGCCCAATGTGCCTTTAATGCATTCACTGCCATTGTATATTAGACTAATTCAGACATGTATTGTAATTTTGTGCATTACCACTGTACAGAGAACTGGCCAGGAACTGCTCATGTTCTCCTGCTTCACTTTAGCATCTGTATCACCAAGACATGGGATGCTACAGACCAAATGGCATTAGTGTAGATGGATACTTGATGGTCAGCATAGACATGATAGGCTGAAAGGCTTGTTTCTATTTTGTGAGCCAAGTGGCAAACCATTGGAAGTTCTGAATAGTTGGATAGTAGAATGACAGTTTTATTGTATTTCCTTTGCTGTTGCCTCAGGATCACTGTTCATTGGTGCAGAAAGCTAGCTATTCCAGAATCGGTGTTCTATTTTCATGGCTGGCCTAGTTAGTAGTGACTCCAGTTATTGGTGGCCCCACCCCCCAAACTCTGGAAGTTAATATTCAGGGAATTTATCAAAGGTAATTCTGTAATGTTATTGGAGACAATTAGACTTGTTAGAGATTGATATTGGATGGCATTTATTTGGCATGAATATCAGCCGAAACCTGCAATGCTGTTGTTGCCTCGTTCTCTAAGGGTTGCGAATGGAACTGATCACTACAATCATCAGGAAACAATTCTATTTATAAGACAGGAAGCTCATTGACAAAGCAGCCCAAGATGGTTGGTCCTATAACACAGCTCAAGATTGGGTTGTAATTATTAGCTTCCAATTTTACTGGGACTCATTGATACTACACTGTTAAAAGCTGCTTTGACGTGAGAGCAATTATCCTCCCAACCTCTGAAATTCACTTTACAGCCTTAGTACAAATATAAATAATGACATTGGGAGCTGAGTGGTCCTGGTTGACCAGCATTGGTCAACACATTACTAGCACGTAACCACAAACTTAATGTGAAATAATGTGAAGTCGTCCACTTTGGCTGAGTTTTAAAGCATAAGAGATTGAAAAGAGCTGGAGTCCTTTTACATGGATCAGGTAATTGGCATGAAATTAGAAAGACAAACACTATGCTGTCCTTTTTCAATAAAGGATTTGTATATGCAAATAAAGACCTCATGGTGCAATTTATATACAACCTTGCTAAAGGTCCGTTCCCCATATCCAGTAAAGAATATTCTTGCAATAGAGGGAGTGTAGTGAAGGAATACACAGTGGACCTCTGGATAGCAGGTTTGTTGAAAGATGAGAAATTAAAGCAACTTGGCCTGAGTTTAGGGAAAAATATGAAGTAATATCCTTGAAACATACAAAATCCCTACAGGCTTTACAGAATTGATGCAAGGATGATGTTCCCCAGCAAATACTAAGGGCCTCTCTCAATATAAGGGCTAGCCATTCAGAACAGATGAGAAGACATTTCTTCACCCAGAGGGTGGTGAATCTTTGGAATTCTGCATTGGGGGGGTGCTGTCACTGAGATAAATGATGATATTAAATGACAGAGAACATGAGAAGCTGAGTGGCCTACTCTTCTTATTAACCGAATACCTCATGGTTTTTAAAAAAGGTTCCTAAAGCATTAGCTCATTATTAGTTAATGAATCCTTTTGGACAGTATTTAACATCCGTAGCCTAGCAACCAATTACCCATGGCATTAAATAAATCTGGGTCCTTGCCTGATTGCATCAGATACTGGTGTAGGATTAGATCACATTTCTAGCTGAAAAATAACATTTGCCTAAGCCCTGAGCACTGAGTGGGATCAGGTAACAGAAGATGATCTTGTTGGGCAAGGAGAAAGTCAACTCATGACATCACCTCCAGTGCTAAGCAATTGTTCTTGCATTAGAAAAAAAATACTTGCCCATATGTGGTATGTTACAGATACAAAGACATTAATGGCTTGTTTATTGGGTTGTTTTAAACAATTCTTGGGTCAAGCCATGAGGGGGAAGGTTTATTAGGCACTGGATCCCAATAGGAATTTTGTCCAAAAGAGTAAATTATGATTTAAAAATTAGAGTACTACATTTGAGTAGTATTTGTGAAAGGAATGGGATCACAAATGCACTGCAACATGGAGAAAGAATCTTTAAGTCATCATATTACACGAGGGAAAAGTACAAAGCTATCCTTCCATGGAACTAGATCAACACCTGGTACCATTATAAAAATCCAGCAGGACGACTTTAATTCTCTTGTCCAGAAGTGGGTGTTGAGGAAACTGCAGCCAAAAAAGCCATCTCCCATAAGTTTTCCCTGAATTCAATAACCAAATTAAGAGTCCTACCTTTCCTTTCCCCTCATCGTCTGAAGAGCTTGAGCTGCTGGAGCTTGATGAACCACTCTGTAAACAAATAGTTTAGAGTTCAGTTCAAGAACTGAATCACAGCCCTCCAAGATATTTGGAACTGTTTTTTAGCCTAACCAGAGGTTTAGTTTTATACCAACTTTCATCAAGATTATGGCTCAGTTGTTGCAGAAACATGTGGTCTTTGTACCATTCCAGAGACCAAATCTAGGCTGTTACTCCAGTGTAGTACTGAGGGAGTGCTGCATAGTCAGAAGTGCCATTATTCAGAGATTCCATGGCCTTATTTGAAGAGAGCAAAGGACTTTGTCCTGTCCCATTAACAATGTTTGTACATCATCCAGCACCAATGATTTGAACATTGGTATCTGTGGAACTTTATATGCAAATCCTCTGCCAAAGTGAATCATTGCCAGCAAAGCAGTCACTGTGAAAGTGCAAGAAACTCAACAGTTTATTTGCATACAGGTCACAACAGGATAGAATGAAGCATACCAATAGGAAGTATCCATGCTTCAATTTGGGGGCTAGTATGTGGGAATTTGTTTAGCACAAAGAATGGCTGCTTAATGGAGGAAGATCATAAATCATAACCCAATGGCACTGAGAGGAGACAGGGAAAACACATTGAGGGGGGGGGGGGGCGGGGAGAGTGGTTGTCCAATAGGGAGAATATTCCTTTCGATCATAATGTCCTATTAAACAATACTATACTCCTTAGAACAAGAATTCACTTTGATAATGTGCACTGAAGTCATAACAATTAACATTTTTAGTCACAGGAGTTAATCAGCGAGATTAGAAAAAACACAAAATGCTGGCAGCTCAAGGAACATTTGTGGACCAAAGGATCTCTAGTCAAAGATCCTTTGTCAGAACTATGGGGAGTTTGAGCTAGATACTTCATGCCATTAATGCATTCAAAGATTTGTTTAAAATGCTAATATGGGATTAAGTTAAATTGTGAAAATTGCTGTTAGAAAGTGAGAAATGGTATATTTAATCCTCTACTTTTAAAATTCATGTGGTGTACTTCACCATGCACAAATTGGCTGCCATTTTTCTTTGATTTTAGAGGTGCAAAAGGCCTTGGGATGTCCTGAGGCTGTGAAAGGAGCTAGATCACTGAAATGACTCCTTACTTCTGTCCTTAAAGGGACCCTTACAATGGGTTTCCTTATGAACATTGTTTCCCATCTTTTCTCTCAGTTCAATTTATTGCAGCACTGCCCACAAAATGATGAATTATTTAAATCTACAGCTCTATATAATAAAACAACCTGGGGCAATGTTGAATTCACTGAGTTTGCAATTGTGCATATGGTGATCAATTTAGCAAAGGTTGTATAAATAATGGAAACTATGGAGGGTAGATTTACTAGTATGTCACAAGTTTAGAGATCTCTATCTCATTCCAAAGCAAATGAAATATCAAATTTTTAGTCACAAAAGGTGGTGGAAACTGTGTCTACAAATTCATTTTAACATGGAATAGGGCATCTCTACTGTTGCAGAAACTGCAAAGGTGATGAAGATAAGGAAGGGGGTGGAGAAGATTTGATACCACACCATTTATTGGCCAGACTGCCTTATTTTTGTGATTTGATTTTCATGTTTCACTATTTTACGGATGGCGGAATGCATCCAAGTTGAGGCTGAAAGGTTTAGCAATTCCCTGAAGTCCAGGGATGTAAAGCACAAAGAACATTTTCATGAAAGGTTAGAAAACCATGTTGGTACTGCATGGTTGGAACATATCCATTAAAAATACATTCAAATTACAAAGGGATAACATTGAAAATGAGTTAATTAAATAGCATGGTGGTGGGGGGGGGGGGGGGGAAGAGAAGAGAGATAAAGCACCTTGTGTGTACTGGAGCCTCATTATCCACCTCACAGCTGGGTGGCTTTGTTCTCTCCTCCCCCTCAACAGAAGACTGATTTTAAACAAATCTCTGACATCAACAAAATGGTGCAGGGAATACAAGTGATGAACTTAAACCCATTCCAACAGGAACACAGATTTGATTATAACACTGGTTATAGATAGTCCATGGGCACTGTCCTTTTAACCCCAGTATGGATGAGAACAGAGGAGCAGCCTTGCTTCAGATGCCAATACATCCCATAAAGGATTCATCTGTTGGCAATAGAGGCTGGGGATAGGAAGTGTGATTTCACACACCTGGCAACAGTAAACCCTCGCTCACCTTTCTCACTGTGACTGTCAGGAGAACCTGGCAGTTAAAGCAGAACAGTAAAGGTTCATATTAAGCACTGTTACCTTTTTCTCGCACTTCCCTTTATCCTTTTTTGCTTCACAGGACTTCACTTTCTTTTCCTTGTCAGAATCTGATTGCAAAGAAAAAACACAATATTTTAGAGTTGGGCTGAGCTATGAGTACAGGTATAAGATATTTATTAGTCAGGTACATCAAAACAGTGAAATGCGTCTTTTTGTGTTACTGTGAACGTACTGGAGAGCAGCCCGCAAGTGTTGCCACTCTTCCGGCACCAACATAGCATGCCCACAACTTCCTAACCTGTATGTCTTTGGAAATATGGGAAGAAACCCATGCAGACATGGGAAGAACTCCTTACAGATAATGATGGGAATTGAACCCAGGTTGATGGTGCTGTAATAGCATTACACTAACTGCTACGCTACCATGCCACCCTGTGCCAGGTACTTGGGTAACCAGACTAGTCTGAATTCCATCATGGCAGCTGGGAAATTTCAAATTCAGTTAATGATATAAATCTGTAATAAAATGCCATTCTCATTAACAGTGATCATGATGTTACCAGATTCTCATCAAAAACCCATCTGGTTCACTAATGTCAAGAGATTGCAGATGCTGAAATCTGGAGTAAAAATACAACTGGAGGAATTCAGCAGGTCAAGCAGCAACTGTAGAGGGTAATTCCAGATTTGGGGTTGAGATGTTTCATCGGGACTGAAAGAGGGGAGATATACAGTATAAAGAGGTGAGGGGAAGGGGGTGGGGCAAGACTTGGCAAGTGATAGGTGGATCTGGGTGGGGTTGATAGGCAGCTGGGGGAGGGAAAAGTGGAAATAGTGACAGGTTAGATGATGGGTTTGTCTCCTAAGATGTAGGCAGAGTGATCAAAGGGGAGAGAAATGTCAAATGGATTTCTACTCTTCCCTCCTCACCCATCACTTACCAGCTCTTACTCCACCTCTTCCCCTCACCCCTATACTGTTTATCGTGCCTCTATCTTGCAGTCCAGTTGAAGGGTTTCAACCTGAAATGCCAGCTGTTCATTTCTGTCCACAGATGCATGACCCACTGAGTTCCTCCAGCTGATTGTTCTTCTGGTTTACTGATGTACTTCAGGAAAGGAATCTGCCATCATTAGCCAGTCTGGCCTACATTGTAACTGTAAACTGATGTAATTGACTCTGATGTAATTGGCACAGTAGTGTAGCGGTTGGCAAAATGCTATTACAGCACCCAGGTTCAATTCCCACCGCTGTCTGTAAGGAGTTTGTATGTTCTCCCCCGTGACTGCGTGGGTTTCCTCCGGGTGCTGTGGTTTCCTCCCACATTCCAAAGACATATGCGTTAGGAAGTTGTGAGCATGCTATGTTGGCATCGGAAGCATAGTGACACTTGCGGGCTGCCCCCAGAGCACTCTGCTCAAAAGATGCATTTCACTGTGTGTTTTGATGTACATGTGACTAATAAAGATATCTTAAATCTTAAAGTCTCTTCTGAAACCATTGCTCAATACTTTGGGAATAATGAGGGACAGACGATAAGTGTGGCATTCAATGTGGCCATCTTCATATTGGAGAAACCAAACACCCTGTGGAAAAGATTCTGACTACCTATCCTATTAAAGCCCCTCGTAATTGTGTAAATGTCTGTAAGGTCACCCCTCAGCCTCCTATGTACCACTGAGAATAAACCCAGCCTGTCCGATCTCTCCTTGTTACTACAACCCTCCATTCCAGGCAACATCCTGCTGAATCTCTTCTGCACTCTGTTGCCACCACATCCTTCCTGTAGTGTGGCGACCAGAACGGCACACAATACTCTTAAGTGCAGTCCAATCAATATGTTGGACAACTGAAACATGACATCCCAACTGCTATACTCAATGCCTCAGCCTCTGAAAGCAACCATACCAAATACCTTTCTCACTATCCTATCCACCTGTGTCATACTTTTAGGGAGCTATGGATTTTCATCCCAAAGTCTCTCTATATAAATACTCTATATGCCCTACCATAATTCAACCTCACATTTGTCTGGATTAAATTTAATCTGCCACCACTCTGCCCAACTTTCCAGTTTATGTCCTGCTGCATTTTTAAACGACCTTGTCATCTACAACTACAATTCTCATTATGTTCATAAATCAGCAACCTCCACAACTAACATACCACCAAGCTTATAAAATAAGTACCGATGTACTGTCCTCATTAAACAGAAGTGATGCATCCACAGTGTACATTCAAGGCTCCATAGCTGGGAAAGAGCTGTGTGGTTAGGCAGACGCAGGGAGGGAACCAGGGTTGCCAGTGATAAATTCTGGAGTTTGCTCTTACACTGATTGTACCTTGAGCAATCAGTGGTGAAATTCAGCAACCTTTATCATTCTAGATAAATGTACCTTATACTGAAGTAATGACTAAAAAATATAAACAAATAATCTTACTCCATATTAATGTCAGGATTTATAACCCCAATCATATTGGGCTTTTTTTTACTCTTAAGGTGAAGGTTCTGCAAGACTGGTTTCCAAGCACGTTCCTAGGCTGCCACGCCTTGTGTTTATCATGTATTTTTCGGTAGGGTGGGTGTGAATAATTGTGGTCTTTGGCTTTGAAAGAGAGGAGTGACCAGAAACAGCAACAGGTGCAAGAATGTTATCTGAACCCAACTAGTTTGGGAGCAGCTGTTAGTAAAGTTGAACTGCCACCCTGTTCTCAGTTTACAATGAGGCATCACTCACCATCCCTACCAAAACATTAACCTGAATTCATGTTTATTCAGGGCAGACTTTAGCATGAAGCCTTGAGTTCTACTTCTATTATCCTCTTTGGGTCTTCCTGTTCATCCACTTTTCAGTTCTCACATTTTCCTGCACATCCCCACCCCTCATCCCACACACTCTGCTACCAGCATACGTTCCCTCCCACTACTCCCCTTACGCAAACTGGCAGTTCCCCTGCGTCACTCTTCTGGCACTCTCTGCCAAACCCTACCTCCTTATCAGCAGCAAACCGCCCCCTCCTCCCTCATCAAACTTCACACCCACCAGGGTCAACCCTCGTTCCATCAAGCTCAGCGTTCCCACTACTCCTGCACCTCTGCTGGCGGATGAACATCCCCAATCTCCGCATTTCCTTCCAGATTGTTCCACAAACTCAGGAATGTGGCTCTTATCATCCACACATTGATGAAGCAAACTGGTGTAACTGCATATTACATCTTAGTCTGGACAAACGGTATGCCCACTTTGACTGCAATCACCATTTTAGCTATTCTATTCCCAAGTGACCATTACTCGCCAGGCTTCCCCCACTTAACCATCATGGCTGATTTACTAATCCATCACAAGGCTGGGCAACAAATGAGATTATCCTAATTTGGGCAGATAGCCAGGCTGGTTCCAGCTCTGCACACATTATAGCAGATCGTGTGTTCATTGCCGAGGAAGCGTTTCAACAGAAGACCCTTTGCGAAGAATCATTTAGAACAGGGGGTGACACAACCCCACAGTTCCAGCAACCTGGGTTCAAGTGTGACATCGGGTGCTGTCTGTGAGGAGTTTGCACGTTCCCCTGAGAATGCAAGGGTTTCTGGGTGCTTCAGTTTCCTCCCATGTCCCAATGGTTGTGGATTAATTAGCTACTATAAATTGCTCCTAGTGCATGGGGGGGGGAATAAAATGGGATTAGCACAAATGGTTGGTGCGGACTCAATGGTATGAAGGACCCGTTTGTGCTGCTTCTGACTCTAATATTCATATTTAACACAGCCACTCGTACAGTGTCATAGGTAAGCAACTGTCTAACCTTTGAGGTCAACATGATATCTGTATCTTTCATTCTAACATCTAAATATCCAAAATTAAAGTACTTTTGGACGAAGTTGAGGATTCCCACGAATTCATTGCTCCATACTCCTGAGTTAGACATCTACACTTAAATTTAGCCCTGGAAATTTAAAGATATTTGACCCTGGAGAATGAGTCACAGAACCAATACGTATTATTATAAGACACATCTTGACAACTTGTTCAACAAAACCTGCACCACCCCCAAACTCCACCACCACCTCCAAAGCTCCTTTCAAAGTCACACACCAGTCTGCCTTTGTACACTGGCACCATTTGTCATCAGTGGGGTAAAATCCTGGTTCTCCTTCACTATAGATACAACTTCTCCATACGGTTCAAGGAGGTGGTGGACTGCCAACTTCAAGGGCAACTCAAGTTGAGTAATAAATTGCCCTTCCAGCAGTCGTGAACGAGTTGGGCCAAAAGGACAGTTTCTGCACTGTACAACTGACTCAATGATAGCCTTTGAATTTGTCAATGAAAAGGAACTAGGAGAACTCTTGTAACTCTTCTGCCCTCAGAAATTTGCCTCCATCTTATCTCTGCCACACAATAGTATGCTTGCTATAAACCTAGCCAACAGGTCCACAACAGACCTAATCACAGTGCAATCTGGGGTCAACAAGACAGTGATGATATTGCAACAGTTATATATTCTTGCTCCAACAAGCAACTCTAACAAGCTTCTCGCTGGAGTGGAACATATCTACCAGACTCAGGGCAAACTGCTCAACCTACATTGTATCCACTCCAGAACCAAGGTCAGTCCAACCTCAAGCAATGCTTCCACACGCACACATTTTGGAAGTTGAACTTCAGGTTGTTGTTGACTTCTTCATTGAAGCATGCATGGGGATGGGCATTACACTGAGCATCTTCAAACCAAAAGGTCCTTCAACCAATCTGCCCCCACTGTACAACTGCAATCTCCACTAGCAATGGTTCCTGACAAGCAATTTTCATATCTTTGCCCTTAGTATATCTTTGGCCATTCTGAGAATAGCAACTAAGGGCAAGTCTTCAAACCCCACACTGGGTCACAGTGCTTCCTGTACACCACAGAGACTCAGACTACCTACTGCAAGCACCTCAGAGCATTAGGAGAAATACCACCAATATTTCTCCACAAAATTCTCCAAATCCACTGGCAGGATGTGAACCAATGTCAGTGTTCTCTCCCAGGCCAACGTTGAGGCCCTAATTATATTCGGTTGTTCCACCAGCTAGGCCACCCCGCTCACATGCCTGACACCAGATACTTGAAGCAGATATTCTGTTCTGAGCTCTGTCATGGGAAGAGAGTGACAGGTGGACAGAGCAAGCGATTCAAGGATGTTCTCAAAGTCTCCATAATGATGGAGAAACACACAAAGCACTGGAGGAACTCAGCGGGTCAGGCAGCATCCATGGAGGGAAATGGACAGTCGATGTTTTGCATTGAGACCCTTCATTTGGACTGAAAAAGGGGAGCTGGCCAGTGTAGAGAGGTTGAGCAAGAGCTAGAAGGTGATAGGTGGATGCTGGTGAGGGGGGGGTGATAGGCCGATGAGGGAGGGGGGAAGAGTGGGAATGATGTCAGAAGCTGGGAGGTGATAGGTGGAAGTGACAAAAGGGCTGAAGATGATGCAATTGAATAGGACAGGAAAGTGGAGCTTGGAATAAAGGGCGGGAGATGGGGAGGGAAACCAGTGGGAGGGTGTGTGGGTGATGGGAAAGAGATAGGGTGATGGGGGCCAGAGCATAAGCACCACCTCACAAAGTATTCACCAATCACCTCCTGCCCCACCCATGCGAGAGACTGCAGGTTCCCACACTTGCCTCATCAGCTTCCACACCACCTCAGAACTGGAATGGAAACAAGTCACCCTCAGCCCCCAGGGTCCACCAAGGAGGTGGAGACTTGGGAATGACTTATTTTTGTTATGGCTTCCAATTAGCCAAGAATGCAAGTAAGAAGGCATGCATTTAAGGTGAGGGGGTGTAAGTTCAAAGGAGATGTGCAGAGCAAGTTTTTCTTCCCACACAGTGGTGGGTGCCTGGAATGCACTGCCTGGGGTGGTGGAAGCAAATACGATAGGGGAGTTCAAGAAACTCTTAGGTACGCACATGAATGTGAGGGAAGTGGTAGGACATGGACATTGTGTAGGCAGAAGGGATTTGTTTAGTTGGGCATTTTATCACTAATGTAATTAGCTTGGCACAACATTGTGGGCCAAAGGGCCTGTTCTTGTGCTGTACTGTTCTATGTTCTATTCCCTCCTAATCACACCTCCCTCAGAAACTTTAAGCATGATCTATTTGTCAGTAAAGATATAGAATAAAATTATACTTCTGTAACCACAATTTACACTGTAAATTAAATGGAGCTTAATTTTTATAAAGTTATTAAAATGAAAGGAACAATTAGGAGCTGCACTAATTGAAGATTAATTGCAGAGCTGTACTCTTTGTTTAAAAGGTGTTTTGATCAAAGGAGAACTGAAGGGATTAGTAGAGAGAAATATTTCTACAGGGTGGGACAAGTGCCCTGAAGTTGGGCAACAAGCAGGGACAAGCAGAGGTAGCAACAGTAGGTCTGCAGGTCCCTTAATATTTCATGTTAACAAAACATCAAATTAATAATACATAATTTGTTAACAAAATATATCAAAGGATATGGAGTTAGGTCACCAATCACCTGCACTATCACTGAGTGAGTAAACATCCTCAAGGGGCTGAATGGCCTTATGTCTATTACTAACTAGGCTGAAGGGTTGGAGTATAACATCTGTATCCATGTGTACTGGGTGTTGGGCTCCTGCTGAGCTTAACAGGGCACCTAAAGTGTTAAAATCATGAAAATATGTTTTGTCCATCTATGTGGATCACTGAAGTGGTTTCTGCTTCCCCACTATAAACAGTGCCGACTTTACATCACTGTCACTCGGTCTATATCTGGACCTCCCTCCCAGCTGCACTGTGGGACTACCTGCAGCAGAAGTGGTTTGAGGACTTGCCTCACCACCACCTTCTCAAGGCCAACTAGGAATGGGCAATAGTTGTCGGTCACACCCAGATCCTGACCGAAAAAAAGGGTCAATCGTTACCTTGATAGCACCGCCTGAAGGAGAGTGGCAGTGGATTCGGCAGTAACTCCAGACGGGTCATGGATACACATGGTTAAAAAGGTAAAACTTTTCAGGAGCTTGGGGAAAACTTTCCTTCAAAAGCCCATGGAGACTGTGATAGATTGGTGTGAGGGAAAGGAAGCCAAGTGCAGCCAGCACAGATCAGGCTCAGGAGATGAATGCTAAAGAAACAGAGAATGCAAGTGGTTCGATGGAGCTGGCACAGGATGGATGGGTCAATGGCCTCATCCTGTGCAGTGCACAGCCCCAGGTAACTCTCAGCCTGCAGTATAACTTATCATCTGCAAATCACACAGTACCTCAGCAAACAACACAGGGAGTGTGTGTGGCTCCAATTCCCAAACCCCAGCTTTGCATTTCAGTAGTGGTTAGAATGCCTTGGGTAGGATGCATGGAACATACACAACACTCTATTCAGCCCATCCTGCATATATGCTTAGTCCTTCTTTCTATCACCCTTCCTCTCAAGCCTGAGCGTGACCCTCCGTTCCCTCCTCCCTCATACATTGCCAGCCTCCCTACTCCTCACTCAACCAGTGGGAGATACTTCCTCATAGGAAATGGGCCAAATTCGGGCAAATGGGACTAGCCCATCTTGGTCAGCAGGAGCCCGTTTCCATGCTGTATTGCTCTGTGACTTTAAACAACCCCTTTGTGCTAAAGCATACCCTCCACCCATCTTCTCAGCAACTTACTTTCTCTCTTTCCTAGTCCTGACCTGAAATGTTGACCGTTTCTCTCTCCACAGACGATGCCTGACCCGCTGAGTGTTTCCAACATTCAGGTCATGTTTCAGCGCTGCATTTCAATATCCCGTCTCCCCTCAAACATGCCACCGTTAAAGCGGGGACCACCACCCCGGGGCACTGCGCTCCCTCTCTCCCTCTCTCTCCGCCCCGCAAGCTTCCGCCTGTCTCCATGCCCTTCCAGCTCCCAGGGCATCTGCTCCCTCGGGTCTGTGAACCGGTCCCGCCAACAGCCCCGGGGCTCAGCGGGAATTAAAACGGCAGCCAGGGAGCGGCTCACCCCAAACCCACCCACCGCTGCTCTCCAGGGGCTCAGCTACAACACAAACTTAACCAATGCAATCGGCTGTAAAGCACTGAAACCGGGACTCCAGCTTCACGCCACACCTTTGCATGCACAGGAAACATACTTTCATTTCATTCCTTCTTACCTGAAGAGTCCATGATGCCGGAAAGTGAGGACTGACCACTGCCCGGCTGCTTATAACGTCTTTGATGGGTTCCTCCCACTTCCAGCCTCACCCTTCAAGGGCGGTGTCCCAGCGGGTGGAGGTTAACTAGGTGTACCTCAAAGCAGGGCAGGGTGTGTCCGCCAATCAACTTAGTGTGCAAGCTTTTTTTTAAAAGAACAGTGTCATTAAATCATTCACGATTTCTTATTGCGTTTTGTTGGCAGTAATGAACTTGAACAAAGAATCAGGAATATTCTTAGATGTGAGTTTTGTTTGCAAACGTCCCTGTCGAGTTGGCTGTGAGGTAATGGATCCAAGCCACTGGCCTGGTGCTCCAAGGGAGATTAGGCAGTGGAGACAAGAAGATGCTGCAAAATCTGGAATTTGGAGCAACAAACAATCTGCTGGAGGATCTCAGTGGGTCGAGCAGCATCCGTGTGGGGGGGGGGGGGGGGGGGGGGAGGAGGAATGGTCGAAGTTTGGTTTTAGATTAGGGGGTTCCGGGTACAGCACAGAAACAGGCCCTTCAGCCCACTGCCCATCAGCCACCCCAGAAACTTGTAAATATCAAGAGAATCAAGGAGTCTGATGCAGCAAGGTAGAAGATCAGTGTGACCTAATTGGTAGAGCAGACAAGAGGGGCCAAATGGCCTTCTCTGCCTTCCATTCCTTACTCTGTCATTTCCAATTAGATTCAATCCTGAAGACATTAGAGACCGCAGATGCTGGAATCTGGAGCAACAAATAATCTGCTGGAGGAACTCAGTGGGTTGAGCAGCTGAGATTCAATCCTGGTCAATTGGGATGGACTGGGCTTGTATCCACTCCAGTTTACGACAATGAGAGGAGACCTCATTGCAACAGTAAAAATTCTGACGGGTGTTGACTGACTGAATGTAAGGAGGATGTTTCTCCTTGGGCGCCTAGAACAGGGGCAGGAAGTCAATTTCAAGATACAGTCCAAGACATTTAGGACAGAGATTAAGAAAATTTTCTTCACCAGAAGGTGGTGAACCTGTGGAATTCTCTTCCCCATTCAAAGGTGGATTTGAGAAGGAAGTACATAGATTTCGAGACACAAAGGGCTTTGAGGGGTATGGAGTGAAAGCAGGAATGTGGAACTGGGATCAGGATGATCCATGATCTTGTTGAATGGGACAGCAGGCCTCAAAGGGCCAAAAGGCCTACCCCCACTCCAATTGCCTCATGTTTCTAATAATGAAAACACTAAAAATCCAAATTTAAAATTCACAGTAAAATTCAAAATCTTATTTCCTGAGCATACTCACTTTAATAACACTTTAAATAAGCCTCTTCCTCCCTCATAAGCTATCGAACTGGTTTGACTTCCTTGGCTACTTGGTGCAGTGTGGTGAAAAAGTTTCATAAACAATTTTTGGGTTTGCCTTTATCTCACCATTTCCCCAACATTTGGATTTGTTCATCAGTTCCATAAAAGGGAATTCTATCTTTGGTAAAAGGACTCAAAGAAGGAGAGACTTTACTCCAAACAGAAAGTTGTGATAAGCAGATTCAACAGGAACTTGCAGAAGGCAATCGGAAAATGTTTGTCAGTTTGCGGGGAAAGAGCAGATGGAACGGGACTGATCGGTGGGACCAATGTAAGAGCAGGCACGGGCAGAGGAGGCACAAGAGGTTCTGCCTCGTGTCGTTCAATGACATCACCATCCGCTCATTAAATGCTACCACTCTCACCCTCCCACACGCACTGGTATCCCTCCTCACATTATTTCCCAAACCTCTCAACGTCTCATCAAGCTTTGTAACATGACACGCGTTAGATTTCTGTAATTAAAAGGAAGCTAACCACATTTTAAATTGGATATAAATTTTTAATGGCAAGCTTGACATAAATACAGAGTATTACTTTCATACTATGTTTTATCAGCTGAGTAAAACACCAATGCATCTAAACATCTAAATCAAAAAAATCAAAAAAAATCAAAACATCTAAGTAACACATCACTGAACAATCTACACTCTCAGGATTAACATTGTGCCCTAAAAATAAAATGCCCCAAAGCAGTTCAGAGCAATGCCACCAGACAGACAAGATGCGCTAAAAGGAGAGTTTCACATGTAGGCCAAAGAGATAGTTTTAAGTATCTTAATGGAAAGGCTAGGTAGAGATGTCTAGGGGAAGAGTTCAGGAGCCTGTAATGGTGTAATGGTGGGGTGTAGGAAAATGAGGGCACAGTATGAGCAATGCAGAGAGGTGCAGACTTGTAGGGCTGGAGGAGGTTAAAGAGATAAGGAAGAGGAGGGTGGCATTTATATACATGCAGAAGGTTGCTTGATCTGCAACGTGCTGTCTGGATGGGTAGTGAGAATGTTGCAAAGGTAGCTGAACACATGGGCACTTCGGAAGTGAGAAACGTCACTGACCAGTAAGCTCAGTATTTGTGGATAAGTAGGATCGAGTCCACTCAAGTGTCATCATTCACCTTACTGAATCACTCCCTTCACTCACCACCTCCGCAGGTACAATCTCACTAACTTCATTTGAACACCTCTGGTTTCTAATGTGGGCAGCCAGGGAAGTTGGAGGGTCGAGTATGTCACGGACCAAAAGTCTCCTCCCATCTGTACCTCATGCCCCTCTTCTCCTTCCTCCGTGCATCATCTTCCTCTTCCCGATTTCTCCGCCACACCATATCAATGTGTGAACGGGATCTTATTCCTGCACATTTTGTGACCTCCCCTCCCCTCGCTGGTGACAGTAGGTAGTTTGACCCATAGAGTCATACAGCACAGAAACAGTCCCTTTGACCCACCATGTCTCCGTCAACCATCAAGCACCTACCCTCATCCATATCATTTCATCAGAAATCCCTTAGTTATACTTTCTTTAACTACAATGTCAGACAGCGATGTGGGAGCGGGAAGAATCCTACAGGAAACTATTACGGAACAGAATTGCAACCAGTGCGATCAGGGACCCAGGGCGTGGAAGGAAGCTATACAAATGGTAAAAGCAGGGTACTTCCTGAAGACTCATGCAGAAGGGTGCATGCATTAAGGCTACCCACTGACAGGAGAAAGGCCATGTACCAAGTGTGTAAAGGAGGATTAATCTACAAATAATGATAGGATGCCTTAAACATGCTAGAAGAGCAAATTCTTCACGGAGTCCCTGCCAGAAGTTTTCTTCAAATGGCTCCTAACAGATGCAGTTCTCGGCCTTGGTTTTCTTGCTGTCTCTCTCGCTCCCACCTTTCACCTGATCTGCCTTCCCTTTCTTCACCTTCTTCTTCCTCTCCATACATCCAGTCTGTGAACGAGAGTCATAGAATGAGTGGAGATAACACAAGGGACACAAGGGCACCCATCAACACCAGTTGCATAAATGCACTTGCAACTCTATTATCAGCCCTTTGTTTAGCTTCAAGCACTGGCTCAGTGTTCAGTGGAGGACAGTTCACGTTAAACAGGCTGGCGCAAAGAACCCTCAGAGTTGGAGGAAAGAGAGAACGAACCGGGTCCGGCCCCGTACCAAGCAACAATCTAGTTTGTAGGAAGCCAGTTCACCCAAATCAATCTTTGGGACAATTCAGTCTCAGAGGACCTTGTAACATTCTCTGGCTGCGTCTTGCACGTAGGAACTGAATATTTATCTCAACAATTATGTCATTATTGTACAATTTGGTTCCCCCTAAGGTGATCCTGGGTATGGAGACAGGTTAAACCAGTTGGGATTCTATTCATTGGAATTTAGAAGAATGATAAGTGATCTTATTGTAAGATTATTAAGGGGCTTGACAATAAGTGTTTTCTCTCATGGCAGAGTCCAGGACCAGAGGGCTTCAGAGTAAGGAGGTGCCCAATTAAGACTGAGATGAGGAAGAATTTCTCCTGTCAGAAGGTTGTGGGTCTTCGGAGCTTCTCACCACAGAGAGGCATGAGGGCAGAGTCCCTGGGGGCAGAGGGCAGAGTCCATGAGGGCAGAGTCCCCGGGTATATCTCAGGCTGCAACAGACAGATTTCTAGATTAGTAAGGGAGTCAATGGTTATGAAGAACGGGCAGGAACATGGACTTGAGGAACCGCAGATCACCCAAGATCCTACCGAAAAGTGGAACAGGCTTGAGGGTTAAAATGGCCTCCTCCTGTTCCTACTGCTAACAGTCTAATCCCACACTGTGACCACTTTGATTACTTTGCATACAATGGACTTTGTTTTTTTTTGATCTGATTGTGTTCTTTCTTGTAAAAATTGTATATAAAATATATAATTTATGTTTTGAATGCTGCTGGTCTGATGCTCTGCGCCTGTGACGCTGCATGTCAGTTTTTCATTGCACCTGTGCACACATGTACTTGTGCATGTGACAATAAACTCGACTTCGACTATTTTACAAGAAATCGTGAACATCCAAATTTTGCTTCCCCACCCATTGAATTCAACCCATCTTCCATTCCATCAGCTACCATCGTCTTTTCCAAATGCAGAGTAAAACGCAGTTGCTACAAGTGGACAAAATGGGAGATTGAGCAGTTCAAGTACCGGAATCCCTGAGGACCAAAGATAATGATCAAGGTGAATGAAATGTTGGCAGTGTGCGAGGAGCTTGTGCTATAGATGTAGCACTGCATCCAGTTCATAGCACAAGAAGAGGAAATCAGCTCCAGACTGACCATAGCACAGAGTCACCAGAGCTAGAAAATGGTTAAATTATGAAGGAAGATTGCATCACTGGGCCTGCATTCTTTAGTGATCCAAAGATTGCAATCTGAGGTACTCATTGCAGATAGACCTGATGGGCAAGCTGAAGAGAATTTCACCGAGTTGACAGGTCAGAGTGTAGGGACTTTAACATCATTAAAACTCAACTGTTTTATGGTGACATTGGGAGACACATTTTCACAAAAGCAGATGGAAACATGGAGGTTGCTGAGACAGTGGATCTACCGAAAATTTTGGTACCAACTAGAAGATTTTTCTTTAGTTAAGGGATACAGAATAAGGTGGATAAATCCACCCAGATGTAATTAAGTAATGAAATTCAACAGACAAAGCTGGAAACACTCATGTCTTTGAGACATGGGAGGAAACCGGAGCACCCAGAGGACACCCACGTGGTCACAGGGAGAACGTGCAAGCTCCACACAGGCTGCACCAGAGGTCAGGATCGAACCTGGAACTGTGAGGAAGCGGCACTACCCGCTGCGCCACCGTGCTGTCCGTGAGGACTCAGGCATCGAGGAAGGTGATGCGATGCTTACCTTCCCCTCGCCTTCACTTTCTGAGGAGCTGCTGGAGCTAGAGCTGGCGGAGCGAGCGGCTTCTGTCTGGAGGGAGAGAGAACGGAATGGAGTCAGGATGGAGGCCGCCCACGTCAACCACGCCTGCTTCATTAGTTCAGAAAAGACCTTCTCCATGTAATGAGCCCATAGTGAGACGTTCCCGCCTGTACTTGTAGGTTCAAAGATCCTCAGTAACATAGTCGTAGTGAGACACAGCACAGAAACAGGCCCTTCAGCCCACCGAATCTGTGCTAACCATCAAGCATCCATTTATAATAATCCTACCTTAATCCATTTTATTCTCCCCACATTCCCATCAACTCCCCCCAGATTCTACCCCCCACCTACACAATAGGGGCAATTTACAGCTTCCAATTAACCCACCGATCGGCACGTCTTTGGGATGTGGGAGGAAACCGGAGCACTTGCAGGAAACCACACAGTGACAGGGAGAACATGCAAAGTCCACACAGACAGCACCGGAGGATTGAACCTGTCTCACTGAAGCTGTGAGGCAGCGGCTCTTCCTGATAAGCGCAATAATCTGCCTGGATATTTTGACTCCAGGGATTCGGTCATAAGTATGGTGAAAGTATCTTAAATTTCTAACTGGTGCGGTTGTGTAAGCTTCTTATTAGTAGCTGTTGGGTTGCAGACAAACCCTTGGTCATTCCCTCTCTGGTACACCGTTCCAGTCTGTACCAGCTTACTTACACCTCTGGTCACAGGGCAGCACAGTGGAGCAGCAGGTAGTGCAGCTGCCTCACGGCTCCAGCCTCCGGCGCTGGCTGTGTGAAGTTTGCACGTTCTCCCTGCGACCACGGGGGTTTGCTCCGGGTGCTCTGGTTTCCTTCCCACACCTCAAAGACATGCGGGTTGGTGGTTAATTGGCCACTGTTGAGCGGTAGAATCTGGGGGGAGTTGGTGGGAATGTGAGAGAGAACAGATTACAGGGAAATAAATGGGGGAATGAGATTGTTCTGAGGCCTAGTATAAACTCGATGGGTTAAATGGCCTCCCATTTTGTAAGGAAATATGCAAGATAGGTAAAACAGGAGACACAAGAGACTGCAGATGCTGGAAATCTGGAGCAACACACAAAATACTAGAGGAACTCAGCAGGTCAGACAGCATCTATGGACCCTGGGTCCAGGTGAAGGGTCTCGACCCGAAACATCGACTGTCCATTTCCCTCCATGGATGCTGCCTGACCCGCTTAGTTCCTCCAGCACATTTATGTGTTGCCTGTGAAATAAGTAGGATCCCCCCCCCCCCCGCCCGCCCCCACCCCATAAGCTTTGTCCATGTTGCTGAAGTGTCCCACTTCATTTTCATGCTGGTGTAATTTGGGAAAGTGCAGTATCCTGGGTGTAAGCAGCCCCCACCATTTTAATTCAGCATTGCTCATTAGCAGACCACTCACTTGGGAGTTAGCACAGGAACGTCCCAGGTCTGATGTGGCTTCAGGGTGCCCATCGACAACGTGGACGTCACCACTGCCTCAGGACCTCGAAACCGAGGCGAGCGTAGAGGGAGATTCCCACTTGTATGTCGATATATCGGGGCCAGTGTACCTCAGTCACGGTCAACCATCCGATGGATCTTGCAGGTCTAGGTCTGATCTAAAGAGTGGCCACAGTCACCGTGGTAACGAGAAATCCCACAACAAGAGCATCCTCCCAAACATGCAAATAACTGTCTGAACTCTCTTTGAAATCCATGCAAAATGAGCGAACAAGTCCGGCAGGGAAATACTGTGAGCCACATAATGATGTTTCAGCACAATGGCCATGCAAAGCCTCATTGTGGTTAGAATGGACTACAGGGAATATTAGTGGAGGAAAGGGATTGTTTTGTGAGCTGGCAGAGATATTTGCAGGCATTAATACAGTAGGTGAACTGAGAATGCACCATTCAGTGGCTCGCTAATGATAAAGTGCAGTTTATTTGCAATATTCCCACAGATTTTGAATGTCCCTTTCTTTGTCCTGCTTTGTCCAGATGCTGGAATCTGGAGCAACAGACAATCTGCTGGAGGAACTCAGCAGGTCGAGCAGCATCTGTGGGGGGAAAAGAATTGTCGATGTTTCGGGTTGAAACCCTGCATCAAGACGAGGTGTCGGATCAGGTGTCATTGCTTGATTGGGGGTGATATTTCCATATGATGTAGAGGGAGGTTGTTCGGCCCATCAAATCTCTGCCGGTTGACAGAGAAATCCCATTCTCCCACATTCCTATCAACTCTCCCCAGATTCTACCATTCACCTGCACACAATTTACAGCGGCCAATTAACCCACCAATCCGCATGTCTTTGGGATGCTGGAGGAAACCGGAGCACACGGGGGAAACCGCCACGGACAAAGGGAGAACGTGCAAACTCCACACGGACAGCAGTGGAGGTCAGGATTGAACCCGGGCTGTTGGAGCAGTGAGGCAGCAGCACTACTAACTGCACCACTGTATCACCCACGAAGCATATGCGGCAGCCTTTGTACGTCCAAGCTCACCTTGGGTGTCTGATTCTTTCTGTCTAATAATAAGATTGAGTTTAAAGCAAATCCATGGGAATGCTAAGGGAAACATTTAACAAAGGAATTGTATCAAATTCACACAAAGTAACAGAGGTGGAGGGGGGCAGAGTGTGCCAAGCTGAGAAGTGGGATTGGTCCCAACTCCTTGGACACAGGAATACAGTGGAAAGGGGAAGGGGTGTCGATGGTGTGAAATCAGCCCCTTGATGGATTTCCTGAACCCCCAGGACCCCTCTTTCTGCAGGGACACAAGGTGAAGGTTGGGTCTGATTCCATCTCAACCCATGACTTGTCAGCCCTCAGAGTCATAGAGCATGGAACAGGCCCTTTGGCCCAACTTGTCCATGCTGACCAACGCGGCAACCTGAGCTGGTCTCACTTCCCTATGTTTGGCCCATATCCACGGTAGTGTAGTGGTGAGCGTAACACTATGACAGCACCAGTGACCCAGGTTCAATTCCCGCCGCTGTCTGTAAGGAGTTTGTACGTTCTCCCCGTGTCTGCGTGGGTTTCCTCCGGGTGCTCCGGTTTCCTCCCACATTCCAAAGACGTACGGGTTAGGAAGTTGTGGGCTTGCTATGTTGGCACCGGAAGCGTGGCGACACTTGCGGGCTGCCCCCAGAACATACTATGCAAAAGATGCATTTCACTGAGTTTTGATGTACATGTGACTAATAAAGAGATCTTACCTTATCTTATATCCCTCTAAACCTTTCCTATCCAAGTGCCTTTTAACCATTGTAACTGTCCCCACCTCCACCGCTTCCTCTGGCAGCTCGTCCCACACACCCACCACCCTCTGTGTGAAAACGTTGCCCCTCAGGTCCCTTTTGAATCTTTCCCCCCTCACCTTAAACCTATGCCCTCTAGTTTTAGACTCCCCGTTCCCTGGGGGAAAAGAGTGTGACCATCCACCTTACCTATGCCCCTCATGATTTTATAAACCTCCCTAAAGTCATCCCTCAGCCTCCGACGAGGGGTCGCGGCTAAAACCGGGTAAAGCAAAGACAAAGTGGTTTCACACTCCGGCTGAACACCACTAAAGAGAGGGAGTGTCGGAGATTGTTGGCTGGATTTTATAACGTGACTGATGGGGAAAGGCAGGGGACGGAGTCTTAAACAGAGGCAGATCAGAACAACCTTTACCTTTTTATGTTGTTTGCCACACTGGTCCTTGGTATCACCAACATTCTTTCTCTCGCCGTTGCTGACAGAGGTATCACCTTGGTTCCCTTGGGCATCTCCCCGGTTCTCCACAGCGTCACTCCCTTCAACGTCTCCATGCTTTACTTCGGGATCACCAGTGCTTCCACTGATCGCTGAGGCATCTCCTGTGTCCTCTTTGGCATCACCCTGCTTCACCTTGGCTTCCACAGTGCTCCCGCTGGAATCACCAGTGTCCTGCTTGGTGTTGGACGTGTGCTTGGCAGCACCATCCTCCGCTATCTCATAGCCTTTAGCAGAGGTCTTGCTGTTCTCTGATTCCCGACAAGGAGAGTTTAGCATTAGCATATCATTGACAGTACAAGTTTTTGGGTGGCGCAGCTGCCTCATAGTTCCAGTGACCCAGGTTCGATCCTGACCTCCAGAGCTGTCTGTGTGGAGTCTGCACGTTCTCTCTGTAACCGTGAGAGTTTCGCCCGGGTGCTCCCGGTTTCCTCCCACATCCCAAAGACGTGCGGGTTGGTAGGTTAACTGGCCACTGTAAATTGCCCCTAGTGTGGGGGTGAGTGGTAGAATCTGGGGGGCAGTTAAGGGGAACATAGGGGAGAATAAAACGGGATTAGTGTAAATGGGTGCTTGATGGGCAGCACAGACTTGGTGGGCTGAAGGGCCTGCTTCCACGCTGTGTGACTTTATGACTAAACTGCACTGTTCAAAAGTTAGCTCTGCAAAGAGACTGCACATCTTGTAAAGAAACTATCTGCATCAACTGTCCATTTCCCCTTCAGATGCTGCCTGACCTGCCGAGTTCTTCCATCAGTTTGTTGCTTACAGCCAGAGGATATAAAGGAAGTGAGAGAGACACACAGTGGGTTTTGACCCTCTGTTTCTTCCCTCTAAATGAGGGAAGAACCATTATTTTGGGTAGAACAGAGATTATTCTTCTGGTAAGATAAACCCTCTCCCTTTAAGTCTACAAACCATGTGCCTGGATGAGATCATTCAACTTGGTTGGGTCTGTTTGTTCCGTGTGAAGAGATAAAACTGTGATTTGTTAAGGTCAAATTTCTGAGCCAATCACACTGTTACCAAGCGAGTCTTGTCTCATTTCAGATCACAGTTATCAGCCCTTTGCTCTATTTATGAAGGATACATTGACCTGTACAAAACCTCAAGCAACACAGAAGGGAGCCATTCAGCCCATCACGTCCACATCCTCTGAAGGAAGCAACCCCATATCAGTGCCATTCCTCTCTCCTTATTGCAGGCAGACAATAACGTGCAAGGCCATAACGAGGTAGATTGTGAGGTCAAGAGTCCATTTTATCGTACAAGGGGACCGTTCAATAGTCTATCCCGCTGTTATAAGGCTATCAAACAAGGGAGAACGTGAGAACTCCACACAGACAGCACCCAGGGTTAGTATTGAACCCCGGTCTCTGTAGCTATGAGGCAGCAGCTCTACTTGCTACGCACGGAGACACCCTATTTTAGTTACATTATTATATTAAATGTAATATAAACACTCAAATGATTGATTGAAGACCATGGAGTTGTTCTGGATTCGAAAAAGATTAAGGTGACTTAGTTATAGATGAAAATGGTAGAAACTAGATAGTAGGCAATGAACTACTTGGAATACCATTGTTTTTTGAATGCACTGGGATACATCACCAGGCTATGTATCAATAAAAGTCCGGATGTCCCAAAACAGTGCACAACCAATGGAATAATTTCAAAGTTCAACCCTGTAATAATCCAGATAACACAGCAAGTTCACACAGACACACATATTATCCAGATAGCATGCTGGTTCAGTACACATCACCGTCACCAGGGCAACCTTGCCTTGCCCTTTCAGAGACGTTCCTGTCACCTCACCACCTCTCCCCCACCCAGTCCACCATTTAGAACTAACTAACACTTCAGAACCAGGAAAGAGAGATGAAGTAAATAGTTTTGTTTTAAATTTTTATCTCTCTGACAAAGGGCCTTCAACTTGAAATGGTAACCGTTTCTCTTTCAACTGATGCTGTGAGACTTGCTGAGTCATTGAGCTATACAGCACGGAAACAGGCCTTTCCGCCCAACTCGGCCATGCTGACCAAGGTGCCTACCTGAGCTAGCCCCATTTGCCTGCCAGCCACGTACCTGTCTAAATGTCCTTTAAGCGTTGTAATTGTACCCGCCTCTACCACTTCCTCTGGCAGCTCGTTCCATATACCCACCACCCTCTGTGTGAAAAACTTTCCCCTCCACTCCTCTTTAACCCTTTCTCCTCCCACCTTAAACCCATGCCCTCTAGTTTTAGACTCCCCTACCCTGGGAAAAAGCCTGTGACAATCTGGAAATCTAGTGTTAGCAAAATTTTCTGCTTTTAAGATTTCCAGGATCTGATTTTTTTTCCTACTTTAACCTTTCGTCTCATTCCACAGTTCTGACGAAGGATCTCCGACCTGAAACATTAACGCTGTTTCTCTTTCCACAGAAGCCGCCTGACCTGCTGAGTGTTTCCAGCATTTTCCGTTTCATGTCGGCTTGCTTTGGTGACACTGGTGGAGGGATAATTACTGACCAGTATGTCCTTCACCTCCTTAATACATTGCCCTGGGATATGTAATTATCACCCAAAGAGGGGACCTTGGTGTAATGTCGCATCTGAAAGCTCCCTCCAACTGTGCAGAGATTATGTGCTGAAATATCTGGAGCAGAACGTCTGATTCCAGGATGAACGTACTTTGAGAATGTGAGAGAATCTTGTTCCCTCCCCGCACCCTCGCTGAACTGGTGGATCACAGGAACAGGGGCAGGGGCAGCACCAGGTGTACTGAGAACTGAGGTCCCAGCCTGGTGAAGTTACCCCACGGAACTGCATGCACAATGAGTGGCAAGAACAGCATGTAACAGGCAGAGCTCAGCAATCTCACGGTCACAGATTAGATCAAGTTTCTGTCTACCACACCGAGTCATGAATGGTGGTGGACAATGAAGCAGGTAACAGAGGCTCCAGGTGTATCCCCATCCTTGTGTTCGGCCAGGAGTGGATGATCCATCTCAACTTCCTCCTGGAGGTCCCCGCCATCACAGCAACCTGATATCACCAGACAGCTGAGAGCATTGATGCAGCAAAGGCTCTGAGACCAGACAACATTCCAGGAAGGTACTGAAGACCTTCCCTCTAGAATTCTCTGCTTCTCAAGCTAAGTTGTTCTACTGCAGCTACAACAAAGCCATTGACTTGATAATATGGAATATTGCCTAGGTATGTCCTCTTCACACAAAACAGGACAAATCCAATCCAGCTAATTACTGCTCAAGTAGTGTTGGAAGGTGTCATTGACGGGGTTATCAAGTGGCAACTTGTTTGTTGATGCTCAGTTTGGGCTTTGCCAGGATCACTCTGCTCCAGACCTTATCACAGCCTTGGTCCAAACGTGGACCAAGGGGCTGATATCCAGAGATCAGAGTTACTGCCCTTGACATCAAGGCAGCATTTGACCGAGTGTGGTATCAAGGTACCCTAGTAAAACTGGGATCAATGGGCGTCAAGAGAAAAACCTTCCATTGTTTAGAATCAAAGGAAGATTGTTGTGCTTGGCAGGAGTCAATCATCCCAGTCCCAGGACTCACTGCAGGAGTTCCTCATGGCAATGTCAGAGGTGCAACCATGTTCAGGTGCTTCTTCAATGACCTTCCTTCCATCATAAGGACAGAGGTTGGGATGTTCACTGATGATTGCACAGTGTTCAGTTCCATTCACAACTCCTCAGCCAACGAAGCAGCCAATACCAGCATGCAGCAAGACCCAAACAACATTCAGGCACAGGCTGACAAATAGGTAGTAACGTTCGACCATCTCCAACCAGAGTGTGCCGAACTACATATCCCTTACATTCAATGATATTCTCATTGCTCAGTCCCCTACATTCATGGGATCACCAATGACGAAAAAAAATAATGGACCAATCACATAATAAGTTGTCCACGAGAGCAGCTCAGAGACTTGGTGTCCTGCAGAGAATGACTCACCCTCTGATGTCCATCTAAAAGGCATGTCAGGAGTGCGAAGCTCTCTACTTGCCTGGATGAATGTAGCTCCAACAACTTCCAAGAAGCTCGGTAAAGCAGTCCACGTGATTGGCACCCATCTACCTCTCTAAACGTTCATTCCCTCCACCACTAAACACACGACAGCTGCAGCGTGCACCATCCACTAAACACACTTACCCAGACCGCACTGTGGCAAACACCTCCCAAACAGTGACCTCTACCACCCACGTGGACCAGAGCTTCAGTTGCAGGGGAACACCACTACTCACGGGAAATACAGTGCTGACCGTTCATTGTCACTGGGTCTAAATCCTCAGACTCCCTCCCCAACAGCACAGTGGGACAACCTTCACTAGAATGACTGCAGCAATTCGAGAGCTGGTTCACCACCACCTTCTCAGGGGCATTTAGGGATGGACAATAGATGCTGGCCTTCCCACTGACACCCAGATCCTGGAAAATAAATTAATAACAAAATAAATAGGTGCAACAGAGGGTTTCAAAAGCTGTTGGCTTTAACCTTGTTATCGTAATCTCTCTACTCAAATAAAGCGAGATCATCGTAGGAAAATGAACTCTGCTCTGCTGTCATATATCAAATACCAATCTCATGTACAGCCGGCAGAGATTCAATCCCAGCTCAGAAGGGTGTGGAGAAATTTGTCTTGCAGGTTTTTCTTAAAGGAGACAGAGAGGTGAGAGGTTTAAAATACACTTTACATGGAAAATTAATTCAATTCCCTCCGCCGTCTGTAAGGAGTTTGTACGTTCTCCCCATGACTGAGTGGGTTTCCTCCGGGTGCTCCGGTTTCCTCCCACATTCCAAAGACATACGTGTTAGTCAGGTACCATGGATGTAATTGGGTGGCGTGGGCTCATTGGGCCGGAAGGGCCTGTTACCGTGCTGTATAAATGAAGTTTTTAAAAAAAGTTTAAAAAGCTTAAATCATTCATCAACTGATCTTAGAACAGTTTTCTAATTAACCTTGAGGTTCTGTTCACAACTCATTAACCTGAAATATTAAATGCTTCTCTTTCCACAGATGTTGATTTTCATTTTGTAGCATTTTCTGTTCATATTGTTTGCTCTTAGATTAAATCACACTTCTCTCTTTTCTGTTTAGTCAAGTCCCCACACCCTCCATTCACACATTTAAACCTGGATTTTGCTTTAGGGTGGGTGCCCTTATTTCAACTCAAGTTAAATGGACCCTGATAGAGGGTGTTCACCAGAAATGCAGGAAAATAACAAACCAGTCTGGCGACATTGTTCAGACACATGATGGATACTTTGAGAGTTATCTTTTTCATTATGCTGTTCCAAAGCAACACTCAGAGCACAAATCAACCCTTAGTGATTCTTAAGCAAAATAAAAAAAACGTGCTGACTGCACCAGAGGTCAGGATCGAACCCGGGCTGCCCAAGCTGTGAGGCAGTGGCTCTACTAGACAGTGCCATCCTCAACACCGACGCATTTCCAAGTCAGAATACTGTTAAATTATTGGGAAGCTGAGGTGGAAGTGATCACAAACACCTAGAACATAGAACACTACAGCACAGTACAGGCCCTTCAGCCCACAATGTGGTGCCGACATTTTATCCTGCTCTCAGATCTATCTAACCCTTCCCTCCCACATAAACCCCTATTTTTCTATCATTCATGTGTCTATCTAAGAGTCTCTTAAATGTCCCTAATATATCTGGCCCCACAACCTCTGCCGGCAGTGCGTTCCACGCACCCACCACTCTCTGTGTAAAAAAAACTTACCCCTGACATCCCCCTTATACCTTCCTCCAATCACCTTAAAATTATGTCCCCTCGTGTTAGCCATCGTCACTGTCCTTATGCCAAGGACAGTTGTAGGTTTGAGAGGTGCAGTTGGAAGCTCGTTGACAAGTTGCTGCAGAATCATTTTGCGGATGGAACCCGCGGTGCAGCGTGCAACAGCGGTGGGGATGGTGAACATTCCGGGTGGTGGATAGGGTGCTCTCTCCTGGATGCCATTGGACTTCACGTTTCTTGGAGATGCACTCATCCAGGCGAGGGCAGAATACGCCGTCACCCTCCTGACTTGTAGATAGTGGAAAGGAAAATCAAAAAGAAAATACAAAGATGCTGAAAAACAGAAAATACTGGGAACACTCAGCAGGTCAGTCAGCGGTGAGAGAAACAAATTCAACATTTCAAGTCCGAGACCCTCAGGATTGATGGTGGAAAGGCTTTGAATAACCACCTGGCACTGAATAACCAACGTCCACGTGGGGTATTTATAAGGCAGGGTGAGTGCCAGAGAACCAGTGGTGACCTCCAGGATGTCAATAATGAGAATGATGAGTTAATGCTGCTGTGTAGCACTGACATGCCACCTTCCATCACTTTACTGAGTTAGTGAGGCAGTCATTTGGATTGTATTGGATTTGCCCTTTTTTTGGTGGACAAAATATACTTATGTATAAAATTATAGAATTATGAGGGGCCTAGGTAAGAGCGAATGAGAAAGGTTGTGCTGGACAGAGTGTACAGGAGATTTGCCTGCGGTGGATCGGTTCAGTTCGGAGGAGAGACTGGGTAGGCTGGGTTTGTTTTCCTTGGAACAGAGGAGGCTGAGGGGGGATCTTATAAAGGTGTGCAAAATAGAGAAGCATAGATGGGGCAGAAAGGAGGAACCTTCTCCCTCAGGAAGGCAGCATCCATCATTAAGGACCCTCACCACCCGGGACGTGCCTTCTTCTCGTTACTACCACCGGGGAGGAGGTACAGGAGCCTGAAGACCCACACTCAATGATTCAGATTCAGGAATATCTCCTCAAGAGTTGGCAGCTTGACCGAGTATATCATAACCCATCCTTGAGGCTGGTGAGTCAGTCTTACTGCTTGGGATTCGAATCATGTAAGTGAGACTGGAATCCTCCTCTGAAGCATGTTAGTGATCTGGTGAACCATACAGGCAGCCCACTGCTGAGACTGAGTTCCACCATTCAAAGGTTTGAACTATTACTCTGAGTGAATCTTATGATAATGTGAATTATCTGTTGATGATTGATGGGGCAAAACTTCAGTGGCACGGTAGTGATTAGCGTAACATTATTACAGTGCCAGCGACCCGGGTTCAATACCCGCTGCTGTAAGGAGTTTGTACGTTCTCCCAGTGTCTGCGTGGGTTTCCTCCGGGTGCTCCAGTTTCCTCCCACATTCCAAAGACGTACAAGTTAGGAAATTGTGGGTATGTTATGTTGGCGCCAGAAGAGTGGCGACACTTGCAGGCTGCCCCCAGCACATTCAAAAAGAGGCATTTCACTGTGTGTTTCAATGTACATGTGCCTAATAAATAAATATCTATCTTCCCCTCCATCTTCAAATTTCTGAACAGTCCATGAACACGACCTCATTATTCCTTTTCTTTGTAATTTACAGTAATTGTGTCCTCGCACTGTACTGCCGCCGCAAAACAACACATCATACAAGTCAGTGATAATAAATCTGATTCCCATTGAGGTTTCTAAAACTAAATGCCGTAGGTTTAGACTAAGGGGTAAGTGGTTTATGGGGGGGGGGCGTCAAAGGAAGAGGGTGGTTGGAATCTGGAATGTGCTGTGGATGTGCAGGCAGAATCTCACAACATTGAAGTAGCTAGGTGAGCAATTGAGTCGCCATAGAAGGTGTGAATTGTTCTAATAAATAGGGTTAGTGGAGATGGGAAATTGATGGTCAGCATGCATCTGGTCGACAGAAGGGCTTGTTTCCATGTTGAATGACTTCATGACCCTCCATTCTCCCGACTACAGTACAGGATCCAAATCCAGAAGGTGTAGATTTAAGGTAAGTGGTGGAGAGGAGATGACAAAACACTTTTTCACCCAGAGGGCAGTGGGGTTCTGAAACACGCTGCCTGAAAGTATGTTGGAGGCAGAAACTGTCGTCATGTTTGAACAGTACATGAAGATCTTGACCTGCTGGGTTACAGGCCCAGTGCTGGAAGGTGGGATTATGCTGGAGTCATAAGGCCATAACATATAGGAGCAGAATTAGGCCATTTGGCCCATCAGGTCTGCTCCTCCATTCAATCATGGCTGATTTTTTTTTCCTTCTTTTCTCAACCCGATTCTCCTGCCTTTGCCTCATAACCCCCTTTACCAATAAGGCAGGAGAGTGAAAGATCATGGAGTCCTACAGAACAGACATAGGCTAGCATTGGCTATGGGCTGAATGGCCTCTTGCTGTGCTGTATATTTTCTATGACTCTGGGCAGTTCCCCACTTTGCTGGGCAGATGCCAGTGTTGTGGTTGCACTGGAACAGATTGGCCAGAAGTGCTAGCGAGTCACTACTCCCACACTCAGCACGAGTGAATCAATCTGATTCACATTCTGGCCCCTGCCATGGTTGAGGATGAGGTTGCTCGTGGATCTTCATCCTTTCATTAGGTGCACGTCTCGTTCACAACTCGACGTAGAAGACCGGACAGCTTTGAACTAACAGCAGAACTGCTTAGCTCTGTCTACATATTTAGCACTTGCTGGGTCTTCACTTGGTTGACACTGAATTTTTAGATAAGGCCAGTATATCCTACAATCCTCATCGAAACCTGGCTTGGTAACAGGAGCAAAAGGGTAAGAACAGGTCCTGTTGGTCACAGACTGTTGGAATCCAAACTGAGCTCAGGTCTGGAGGGAGTGAAGCCCTCTGCCTGCACAGAATTGAAGAATAATACAGACTACCCACAGTGCCTTGTAGGTGCCCTGATTTGCTGGCACATTCAACCTGAACTTTCTGGAATAGGTATCGGACCCTACTTGGAGTATTGTGTGCAACTCTGGTCACCCACATTACAAGAAGTATGTGGAAGTTTTGGAAAGGTGCAGAAGAGGTTTACCAGGATGCTGCCTGGAATAGAGGGTATTGGTATTGGTTTATTATTGTGACTTGTACCGAGGTACAGTGAAAAATTTGTCTTACAAACTGATCTTACAGGTCAATTCATTACACAGTGCAATTACATCAAGTTAGTACAGAGTGCATTGATGTAGTACAGGTAAAAAAAATAACAGTACAGAGTAAAGTGTCACAGCTACAGAGAAAGTGCAGTGCAATAAGGTGCAAGATCACAACAAGGTAGATCGTGAGGCCATAGGTCATAGTCCATCTCATTGTATAAGGGAACTGTTCAATAGTCTTATCACAGTGGGGCAGAAGCTGTCCTCAAGTCTGGTGGTACGTGCCCTCAAGCACCTGTATCTTCTACCTGATGGAAGAGTAGAGAGAATGTCCCGGATGGGTGGAGTCTTTGATTATGCTGGCTGCTTCACCAAGGCGAGAGGTAAAGACAGAGTCCAAGGAGGGGAGACTGGTGTCCGTGATGCGCTGGGCTGTGTCCACAACTCTCTGCAGCTTCTTGCGGTCTTGGGAAGAGCAGTTCCCATACCAAGCCTTGATACATCCTGACAGGATGCTTTCTGTGGTGCATCAGTAAAAGTTGGTGAGAGTCAAAGGGGACAAACCAAATTTCTTTAGCCTCCCGAGGAAGTAGAGGCACTGGTGAGCTTTCTTGGCCATGGCATCCACATGGTTTGTCCAGGACAGGTTGTTGGTGATGTTCACTCCCAGGAACTTGAAGCTGTCAACCCTCTCGACCTCAGCACCATTGATGTAGACAGGTGTATGTACACCGCCCTTTCCTGAAGTCAATGACCAGCTCTTTAGTTTTGTTGACATTGAGGGAAAGGTTGTTGTCATGACACCATTCCACTAAGCTCTCTATCTCCTTCCTGTACTCCAATTCATCACTGTTTGAGATACGGCCTACAAAGGTAGTATCGTCTGCAAACTTGTAGATGGAGTTAGAGCAGAATGAGTTATAAGGAGAGACTGGAGAAACTTGGATTGTTTTCTCTGGAGCGTCAGGGTCTGAGGGGAGACCCAATAGAAGTTTATAAAATTATGAGAGGCCTAGATAGGGTAGAGAGACAGAAACCTTTCGTCCCCAGGGCAGTAATGTCGAATACGAGAGGACATGCATTTAAGGTGAGAGGAGGAAGTTTAAAGGAGATGTGCAGGTCAAGTTTTTATTTACACAGAGATCTGTACAGTAAAGACACCTACATTAGACTATTATTTATTGACTACAGCTCTGTCTTCAATACTACAATTCCAAGCAAACTCATGACCAAACTCCAAGAACTGGGACTCAACACCTCCCTCCGTAACTGGATCCTTGACTTTCTGACCAACAAATTTTTTGGGCAGATATGACCTTCATGACTCAGTGTTTGTGCCACAAATTCAGGATATAATGAGTGCCCTTGCTCTTCTCAGTGAATGGGTAAGGCCCGGGGATAAATACTTAATATTCCCCCTAATTCAACCTGAGTACAGTACGAGGTATGGAGCCAATACAAGCCTGGTACAGAGGCTCCAATGCACAGGATCACAAGAGGCTGCAGAAGGTTGTAGACTCAGCGAGCTCCATCACGGGCACAACCCTCCCCGCCAGAGGACATCTTCAAGAGACAGTGGCATCCATCACTAAGGACCCTCACCACCCAGGCCATGCCCTCTTCTCCTTACTACCATCGGGGAGGTGGTACAGGAGCCTGAAGACCCACACTCAACGATTCAAGAACAGCTTCTTCCCCTCCGCCAGCAGATTCCTGAACGGTCCATAAACCCAGGAACACTGTCTTGTTAGTCCTTATTTTTTGTACTTTTTTTTTGTAACTGATAGTAGTTTTATGCCTTGACACTGTACTGTTACCGCAAAACAACAAACTTCATGTCATCTAAGTCAGTGATAATAAACCTGATTCTGAGGTCCAAGGATATTTTCCTTAAAATTGGCTCAGAATAACACTGTACAACTTAAAGTCTGGTTAGTTACACCCCAAAACCAAACCAGGTGCCACCCCAGAAGGCTGGAGTCAGAAATGTGGTGGCCTTGTCCCAAAGAGTGCCCACTGGCAGTTCACACTTGTTGTTGGCACTGCTCTGGGAGTGAGGGGACCTTCAGAGGCACTCGCTAGGATCTGCTGTCAGTTCACAGGCAGACTCAAGAGTGTGGCAGCCGCAACAACAAGTGCAAACATCAGAATCTTGGGAGAGCAACCATCTCAGCTCCTTCAGAGGATACTTATAGTACCCAGACCACACAGCATCATCAAACGATGCAAATCGAGGCCATTCAGTCCATTATGCATGCACTAGTCCTACAGTATACCTGTCAATCAATCCCACTCTCTTGTTCTCTCACCAAAGCCCCATTGTTTTCCCTTTAATTCTTTATCCACTGTTGAATCACCCACACCTCCTTTTGAGCGCTTCAAGCTCAAGCCACTCCATCCCTTCAAAAGGTTTGAGCAGAAATTTCAGCTTCCCGCAGAAGGCGGAAGGCACTCCAGCTAAAAACTCAGGGACGGGCAGTCCACCCGGGGGTGTCACTGATCTCTGCTGCTTGGTCACTCCAGTGGGTTGAGGTCAGAAGATTCACCTAAAATGCTGAGTGAGATGGGGAGGGGAGTGAATTTAGGGGAGGACATTCCTGGGAGGGGCTTTCTCGCCCCACCACGTGTTGCAAAGCCCGTCCAGAGATATTCCGAGAAGCTCTTTAAAAACGTTTATCACTGGGCTGGGACGCCGCCTTTATTGGGGCGACGATGCTTAGCTCAGTGATAAACGTTTTTAAAGAGCTTCTCAGTATATTTCAATCGCCTCTCCTCCATCCTTAATATCACACAATAAAACAGCGGGCATCCACACTCTGTCCCGCAAAATACCGTCCGTCTCCTTCCCCTCGGTAACCAGGGCTTCTCCTCCCCGGGGTCTGTGTCCCGGCCCCACCCACATCCCCGGGACTCAGCGGCAGCGAAGTCCCCACTGAAGGTACCTCAATCCCTTCCATTGCTCTCCCTAGACCAAATTGCAAACACACACAACCCATGGGAGAGTCCAACTCAGCCCGCCCGAGTTACAGACTCACAAGTTTGCATCTTATTCGCACTCTGCGATCAAACATTTGGAACTCGATCCCTGCTGAAAAATAACATTCCCCAAACCCTTCCGTCTTACCTAGAGCCATGGTGTGGAGTGAGTGGGGGCCAGAGGCACCGCCGGGTTATTTATAGTCTGGGGGCGGGGGGTGTGAGCTGGCACCGATTGTAGTCCCAAAAAAAATCCCAACTTCATTCCCATTTTTCTGCTGATCCAGGATCCAAATACATTTCAAAAACTGCGTCCAGCAGATAGTTCCATAATTCTAAATTGCAAACCAACCTATTTCTTAACACCGTTACAAATTGGGATAAACATTCCCGTGGTTCACTGCTTAGAAATAGATGTTTTTCCTGCTCTCCGGGATATCTGTGGAGTGGCGCAGCGATTAGCACTGCCGTCTCACGGCTTCAGCGACCCGGGTTCGATCCGGACCTCTGGTGCTGGCTGTGTGGAGTTTGCACGTTCTCTCGGTGACTACATGGGTTTTCTCCCACATCCCAAAGACAGGCGGGCTGTGTGTGTAGCTGAACTGTAGAATTGGTTGATAGGAATGAGGGGATTGTTGCTGTACATCATGATTCTATGACCTGTCTGTATCCAGAGAGCATGCAGGCTCTCCGAAATGGTTCACCTCGCTCCTGATGTGTTAGGTTGACAAACTTCTCAGCACAAGAGACTGCAGATGTTAGAACCTGAAGCAACACACACACTGCTGGAGGAACTCAACAGGTCAAGTCCTGTTGCAGGGTTTCGATAATTCCACAGATACTGCTGAACCCGCTGAGTTCCTCCAGCAGATTGTTTGAAAACTTATCTTGAACCAGCCGGAGTAACCAGCATGCCCTTTTGATGCCCCTCACTTACACGATGGTCCCACTATTAAACTGAAAGTTATTTGGGGTAAAACTATATTAGGGTGGTGTTCGGGAAGCAACACCTTCTGCATCAAATTAGGACCTGCTACAATCTCAGGGTGCCCCCAAGCACTTCCAGCCGGAGTGATGTGGCCATTATTGCAGCACTGGAGGTGGGGCAACCCAGTTACCTGCAGCAAGCTTGCAGACACAGTGATGCTGGAGTAGGTAGAGCCTCCCAGTAATACACCATTCACACTTGCAACAGTGCAGCATTCCCTCCATCCTGCACTGTGGGTTTGGGCTCAAGGAGCAGGGTGAAACTTCCTCTGTAACACTATATTCTGCTTTGTTTTACCACCTCAATGTACTTATGTATAGAATGATCTGCCTGGATTGCATCTTAGTACATGTGACAATAATAAAACCAATCCCCACTCCCTGATTGCTTGGAGCCCCTATCAGTACAATATGGTTAATAAAGGCTCTCTAATAACATACTGGTGTATGACTTGAGACATACTGGTGTTCCTCCATGCAGTGATGGAGCCTTGATCCCACCCTTGGCGACCCCAAGTCAGTGCAAGCATTGCAAATCCCTGAAGAACAGCCCAAGACTGAAAAACAATGACTAGGGGTCAGACACCATTGATTTTTTCACTGGAAGTAATGCAGAATTGAAAGTCCAAGGGAAAATTGGGAGGTTGATGCTCATGAAACTCTATCCCCAAATGCCTTTCTTCTTTGAAGCTAATAGTACAAGCTAGACATGTGCCTCTCACGCAGAAACCAGGAGATTTGGACCATTGAGTTGGTGTCCTATGTTCACTTGCTGTAAATTATGAGATTAAACAGTCTCAGTCAGGTCCTAATGGGTAAAGCCTTTTCATCCCTCTCCCTGATGCCTTGGGGTGACCAACGAGGGTTACACAAGGTATCTAAAAGTTATCCAGATGCAGTAAGGGATTGCTCCTTTGGGAAGGGGCTGAGGGAATGGCTGCAGTTGAACAGAAGTTTCCTTATTTTGCAACTGCTTGTTAGGAACCTGGGTAAACGAAAATCGGAACCTCCACTCCCAGCACCAACAGCCCTTGCCTTAAAAACAAGCATTTTTATTAAAACTTCAGCCTCAACATCCTGAAATAGCACCTTAGGAAAACTTTTAGAACCAGTTCGAAACATGTATTTACAGGTTGGCCCATCCAACAGTAACTACACACAAAGGCACTTTATGCTCATTTAATGTTTCCTCCATCCATAGCTTGTTTTCTCTTTACATTAGAAAAAGAAGTCCCTTTAATACAAAGACACCATTTACAGGCCATGCAAATGATTTTAGGGTCTGTGGCTCTCTTATACAAGAGGATGCTGTCAAGTAGTTTCAGAGGAAAAGAAACCCTTCCCTCAGTTCGGTACTGGGCTGCACAGTTGGGTGTAAGCATGATTCCAAGTGTGCGGCAGACCAAGAGGTTGCCAGTTCCACTGATACAAGGATCATTCTATGTCCTCACCTTCCCTACTCCGACCTCATCCCAACAAATAACGTCCCCGGTCTCCGTGAAGGCTGGTATTCCCTTTCTGCTGGTGTTTGTGGAAGCCTGGCTCCCCTCCCAGGAACAACAAATATCCTTCTCCCAAAGATAGTACAGAAAACAAAATACACACACACATTCCCTGTTGATAAAAAAAAAGCCTGCCTGCACAGAAATGTGACACATGCCCAGATTTAACCAAAATGTTTTATTCCACTCTTTCTGTAGGTTTAGTCAGAGCTATACAGCACAGAAACAGGCCCTTCGGCCCAACTCATCCATGCTGACCAAGTTGCCTCACTGAGCTGATCCCATTTGCCGGTGTCCCTCTAAAGTTTAGTTTCACACTTTTCTCTGCCCCATTTTCTACTAATAACACAAACACTGAACCCCTCTGTGATTTGTTAGCGACAATCCAGATTATTTTACTGCATCGTCAGTTCAATCTAATTGATTAAGTGGACAACAAGATAACATAATACTCCAACAGGTAACATCTAGTGCAATCGACTAACCAAAAACATGAACTTTGAATTTAAAATACTCGCTGCCCAGAGGGGGTACCAGCAAATAGTGTGCCTTAATGCTTGTCTGCAAGTTCCACAGTACTTGTTACAAGTGCAAAATGACCTTAACTGCTCTCTGCTTCAATCCAATAGCCAACAGCTGTAACTATGTAGATTTATTAAAATGTTCCCTCAGCACTGGCTCAAAGCAAATTAAACAGAATTTAGAATCAAGCCTCACAACCCTGCATCAGACAGCTCAGAAGCAGTGTAGGATTCAGTGGTATTAACAGCAAGCTACAGCTTAAGGGAGTTCTTTTTGAAACAAAACAAAATCTGCAGCAATATCTTAAGTTCTATTTCGTGTGCATTAGTCAGATGCTCGAATGAAGCCATTGAGTTTTAAGGTCTGAATGTTGTCAATATTGGCAGCAATGAAAATAATCTTCCTTAACTCAGAATCAAAATCAACACACTATCAAATACTGAAGCTAACTGGTTTTGCAGTATGTACAATGCTGACCCATTCATTATTTATGCTCTCAATGAAGTCCTAGAAACCTACAGCATGGAAACAAGCCCTTCAGCCCACTGAGTCTGTGCCAGCACCCACTTACACTAATCCTACATTAATCCCATTCTTATTCTCCCCATATTCTCATCAATTTCCCCCCGATTCTACCACCACCTACAAACCAGGGGCAGTTTACAGCTACCCGCACATCTTTAGAATGTGGAAACCCATGTGGTCACAGGAAGAATGTGCAAACTCCATACAGACAGCACCCTTGGCAAAGATTGAACCCAGGTCACTGGTGGCGTCCTGTAGCAGCTCAACCAGCTGCACCACCCAAAATGTACTAGTTCAAATTAGCTTAAAGGAGCAGAGTACTGTAACATTGGATGATGCAGTTTAGCACACGGGGAGAATGTAGTACAAATAATAAGGGGGCTCAAGCATTTCTCCCTGCAGTTCAGAAGGAAACACTCACCTTGCTGGCTCTGTGCTGCACTGTGTTGCCATGGACAACAGGTAGGTCAGCTGCCTGCTCACAGTGTCCAGCTGGGATGATACTGAGCAAATGAGAAGAGGCACGTGCACAAAATATCTGTGAAACTGAAGTTGTTACTATTCACAAATCAGAGTCCTGAACAGCACAGGCAGAAAATGAGATGAACAAAATAAAAACATTAGAGATGGGTGCATGTAACAAGTAATTGAACAAACCCAAACAAGTGATTTACTTTTATAGCAATGCCAAATAGAGCAACATTTGCAGTTTCTTTAAAAAGCCTTTTTACCAAATATGATTTATTGATTGATATCCATAGATGCAGTATATATCTGCTTATCATACCTTTACAGAGCAGAATCAAAGATTTTAAGAATGCACCACACATCTTAATGTCAACATTCGGTAAGCAACATATACAGAGTTGTGGAGTTAGGATCATGGTGTCAACTGCGGAACCACATCAATTTTAGTAAGGACCGGACCAAACTAGGTCCAATCCAGAACAAGACCAGGCTTTAAGATTCAAAGTCAAGCAGAAGTCACCTTCAGGTTGGTACAAGCAGGTATGCAAGAGTTGTACTATCAACCCTATTGACAAGTCTTCATAGCATCTAGCTAGAGAACAAGAAGCATTTTGACAAATCTGACTAGGGACAAACTAGAGGTTGTTTGGAAAAAACCAGGCTAAAGTATGTCAGCTAGCCAAGCTAAACTACAGATCCCTATAAGGGACGTGTTTACAATTCAAGGTTCTAAGCTTCAAGACTTGAACCAATCCGAATCATAACTGCTGTTGGACAACTAGTGCAGTTCTTTAAAATCTTGTGTGACCTAAAAAGCCTTTTACAATAATTTAGAGCTAGTTTTAAACAAAGCAGTGAATAACTTTACATGTAAGGTTATAATGACCTTTGTTGTATTGAACCTCTATTTAAAAATAAATGAAAATTTAGGGGGATAAAGGATGACAGATCCAAATGGAATATTTGAGGCTCATCTCATTGTTATCATTTATAGTGTGTGGCCCACTATTCAGCTATAAATCTATGGCCAACCCAGTGGGCCTGCTCCTGGACTCGACAACAGAGAATGTGGTCAGAATCCTTGCCAACTCTCACCTTTCCCAACTCAGAGCTGGGTTGGAAAATCAAAGCACCAAAACAACCAGTTGCACACTCAGATTTCTAAGGCGAGCTGGGAAAGAACTTCTTATCTACAACGTTTTCCCACAAGTGCCCCTGGAGGGTCTGTAATAAGGGGAGGAAATGAAAATATAAACTGGACTGTGCAGTTAAAACTGAGAGCATGATCTTAAATATTACATTTGTAAGTGACACACATTCATGGCTGCCTACCTTAAACCCATTTAGGGAAATTTCAAAATGGAAAGAATTTGTGATTATATTGAATTCAGACATGGATGTATAAGTTACAAATATTCAGCCCAACAACCCTTCTTTGTATGTGCCGTTTATTTTACATTGCCCAAGTGTTCCTTAACTGGCATCCCAACTGCTTTGCTTAGTTCTACTTCGAATCTTGTCCTTCCCAACAAAAACAATCCCCTTTGCCTTTCCACTCTGCTGGTGGCACTTTGTAGAATTCAAACAATCTCACAACCTTGAGGGGATTTAAACTAATAAAATAAAAAGTAGATTTAAAATGTTCATTCCATAATGTGAACAGATGAGAGCATCTAAAGTAAAAAAGTTGTTACACTATTGCAAAAAGTCACATCATGGAGAATGTTTTGTACATTCTTTCATTTTTATCTGCATTTTATAAAAGTGTCCAAATGTCACATCCTCTCCATTAGAGTTTTCATATTGCTAAGTAATGCTCTGCCTGTAACATACTTCCAATCAATTATTCCATTTTGGAGATTTCAAACTTGGTTGTCATTATTTCCTGAAACGAGACAGAGACAAAAGAATAGTGAAATATTCAGATTAAGTGAAAATCAAAAAAACTGCAATTGCCAAACATTGGAAATAAAAACAGAAAATTCTGCACTCAGCAGGTCTGGCAGCATCTGTGGGAAGAGAAAAAGATTTTAGGTTCAGGTCAAAGCCTCTTTGTTAGAACTGGTAAAGAAAGAAAATCTGCAGTTTTAAGTTGCAGAGGGGGTCAGAAGGATGGATAGAATGACGTGTGTATCTGTGATAGGGTGTGGTCAGGGGTGCCGCAAAGATGGGTCGTCCAGTCAAATGGGTCAGAGGATGATTATGCTTCTGTGTCATGTGTTGCTAATAGCAGAGATGTGGGACATGCCCAGCAAGTCAGGCTGTACTAACGGAGAGAGTAAACCTGAGCCAGTATCACAGATGGATGATTTGCAGCAGAAATGGTCAGTTCTGATATAGACAGAAAGTGTGTTACCGAAAGTTGAAGAATACTGTGGCTGGAAGGCTGCAATGTGTCCAGACAGAAGATTAGGTGTTGCTCCTCGAGTCTGTGTTGGGCTCAATGTAGCAGTGTAGGAAGCTACCGATGGATAGGTCAGATTGGGAGTGGAATGGGGAATAGGGGAATGAACAATAGACCATAGAACACTACAGCACAGAAAGCAGGCCATTCAGCCCTTCTAGTCTGTGCCGAAACTTTATTCCGCTAATCCCATTGACCTGCACCCAGTCCATAACCCTCCACACCTCTCCCATCCATGTATCTATCCAATTTAATCTTAAAATTTAAGATTGAGCCCGCATTTACGTCAGATGGCAGCTCATTCCACACTCCCACCACTCTGAGCGAAGAAGGTCCCCCTAATGTTCCCCTTTCACCCTAAAGCCATGTCTTCTCGTACTTATCTCTCCTAATCTAGGTGGAAAGAGCCTACTCGCATTTACTCTGTCTATACCCCTCATAATTTTGTAAACCTCTATCAAATCTCCCCTCATTCTTCTACACTGAGAGTCATTCCCACAGACTGAAAACCAAAGTGATGACCCAATCTGTGTTTGGTTTCTCCAGTGTAGAGGGACTACATAATGAACACTGAATGCAGTTTACTAGATTGCATTGTTCCCTTTGCAGCTCCCTGGTCTGCTCTTCATCCCTTCCCCTCTCATGGCACTTTCTTGTGCAACCGCAGCTGTTCTTTCAACCCTACCCTTCCCATATTCAAGGGACCCAAACAAGTCTTTTCGGACGAAGGACCCTTAGGAGCACTGATATACAGAGGGATCTTGGGATGCAAGTCCATAGCTTCCTGAAAGTGGACTTCTTTCAATCTAGTGTACTGCATTTGGTGTTCACAATGTGGTCTCCTCTACACTGGAAAAAACAAGTGTAGGTTGGGTAAAGGAAGATAGAAAAATATGAACAGTTAAAGGTCAAATTAATGACTTTTGCAAAAAGACGAAGCTTAGTGTTTGCGTCTTCTACATTACTAAGCTTTTCTCATTTGTCTTGTCAAACCTCATCCAACCAGAGAATTAACCAATCTTCCCACTGTACAGTCATTTCTCACACGAAAGCCTTCACGGCTTGAGTGGGCTATTCAACTGCAAGCCCAAGAACACAATAAACAGGAGCAGAAGGCCACTGGGAGCATCGAGCCCACCCTACCATTCAATGTGACTGTGGCTATAATCAATCCTATTATCACCCAAGGTTTGAATTGTACACATTCCTCCAGGCAATACGAGAAATCCTGACTGGTTATCCTCCCCACCCAAACCATAGTACCTCTCTTTACAGCCTCCACCACAGTTTAGTCTGGGGTCCTGCCACCACTGGACATTGGGGTCTGGACCCCGTGTAACAGCCTCTCAAACGCTTCATAGATGCATTGTTTAAGGAGGAAATGTGAGTGACATTTATGCCATGCAAGACAATGGATTGAATTGATGGTACAATAAACAGAGAACGTGGTGCACCAGATGTATTTGCTGCATATATTGTGAATAAAGTATACTTTTGGGAAACAGATTCAAGTGAAACAAATTCAATGACTGTAGGCTCTTGGATAGGCACATAAATATATAGAGAACGGAGGGATATGGACCATGTGTAGGCAGAAGGATTAGTTTAATGAGCTGTCTTTAGCTTAATTAGTTTGGCACAATATCATGGACTGAAGGGCCTGTATCTGTGCTGTACTGTTCTATGTTCTAAGTGTCCCCTTTCTATTCAGTGTGTGCTATTTTGTCATCACCCCCAACTGTTTAAGGCCACTAATTCAGCACACAGTAAAGAGCAGGTGTTGGCCCTTCCTGCTTGCTAGACACTGGACACAAGATGCCTTTTACCAACCGAGTAACAATGAGAATTCAATCTGGCACAAAGTCACTCCATCAGGGACAGTTAACAGTTTACAAGGCAAGTCATAAAGTGTATAAATTATATTACCTCATCTGAATCCAATAGGGTTGGTAGTGTACTAGAAAATAATAAATAGAATCAGAAAATGAAAATTAATATCAATGCATAACACTGCACATCAAACAAGGAAGAAAGACCTGTTTGGTTAAAGGCTGCATTCATCCAATTCAAAAGTATTGTACAAACATAATCAAAAACCAACATATATTTTACAACCTTTCAGCCCTTTTCTGAAGACACACACACCAGCGCGCACAGGTACACATGCACACACACAGACAGACACACAGACTGTAATCTCACCTCTCAAGCACTGGTAGGCCTTGAACGCCAAATAACTATCCTTCCTTTGAGACTAGGCAGCAAGTATTGGAAGGCTCTTTGAGTGCAGGGAGGTTCGCAACTGAGCCTAATACCATTCTCTCACATATTTTCTAGCTGATCACCACCCAGCAACCAAGACCAGTAACCCTGACTAATTACTGCCTTCCACACCAGTGGGCACTGAGGTTAAGACTAGTATCTAACTGCTTGGCCAAGTGAGGTCAGGGAACACTATACAACTGGCCAAAAAGCCAATGTTCTACATGGCTTAGTACACTGCGCCCATAGTAGCACTAATCGGCTTAATCCAACATTTTGTATCATCATTTATTTTTGATATTGCCAGTGTATTTGACAGAGGAGATTTTAGACTTAACACCTGAATCAACATTAGTACAAATTATTCTTTGGCCTAATATCACCCTACACTGGTGCCATTGTATCTCTGGGTACCCAGCTCTGTTGCTTGAGTTATCTGGCTTAAATAACACACATATATAAAGGCATCATGATATTCCAAAGGGCTTTATAATCTATTACATTTTATAGTCTAAACTTAGTGATGCAGGAAGTGTACAATAAGTTCCCACTTGCTATCACATAACAGCAGTCAGATCATGTTGTAGCTGCCTTGCTTGATGGCTAAATATTTGCTATAACTCCCTTGCTCTTAGTCCCATTGGATATTTTATCTCTACCAGTCTTCCTTCTGAAAGAGGACACCTTTAACAGTACAGTGTTACCCAAGTACTGCATTGGCACATCAGCCTCAGTATGCTGTTGAGGGTACCTGGTGTGGAATTTGAATTCACAACCTGTCCCGGAGGCAAGAGTGCCAATCCTCACCCTTGCAAGTCATAACCCCTCACAATTTAACAAGTTTATTAAAATGGTAAAATACAAAATATTATTGGGCTCAAAAATGTGAATGCTACCATTTGTGTTAAAACCTCGAGAAACTTACACATCAGTTAATGAGGATGGGATATTCTCTTCAACCCATTTGAGGTCTTCATCCTGTAGAACAGCAAGCATTCACATTACAGCACTTTTCAGTGATCTTTAGTTTATTTCTCAATGGTCAACAATTGCAACTGCCAATAAAGTAATTAAGAGTAAAATAGGCTTCTAATATCAAGATAATTTATTAAATGTAAATTTTATGGGCATTAAAAAAAGGGTATAATGCTGAAAATCTTCGTGGGAATCACTACCAGTATCAAGCATGCAAGAAGCCTGGTGTTAGCTCTGCCTTCTCTTTGATCCTATACCATAAAGAATCCTGGTGTAAATTGCATTTCAGCTCTTCTGTGGCCTGAGATTTCTCTTTTAATATTGGATCACTCTTGTGCTATGGATTTACAGTTACTAAGAACTGGCCAAAGCATTCAATTTTTCTACCAACACATTTAGTTTCATAGTGATTTTTTATTAACTGGATGCATTACCTGAAGTAATTATGGTTGCGGCCCAAAATGACTCATCAAAATACACCTTGAAAACATTTATAGTGGAAATCCATCATGCAACTTTATAGACACACAGGATGAAGTCTTGGCCTAAACAAATGTGACAGTTTGATTTATTCAAAACCATGTGGTGGAAGAATTTGCGGGCAGGCTATGAAATCCAGGAACCCCCTCTCTGAATGAGCATTCCTTTCACCGAAGGAAATTAAAATTAAAATTTGTCCAAGTGATCACTAACCTTGACAATCCAATTACTTATACATTTGCCCTCAAGGGGAGAGTCTTGGTGAATGGTAGCTTCACTGTGTAATGCGAAGACTTAGAATACAGAGAACCTATTGCCGTCTAGCAAGGAGTTTGAAATATAATAGATAGCTGGACCGCCTCAGTCATCACCCCCAGTGATTTCCCCACTCTTCCTTGCCACAATGCCACACCTTGCCTCCAACAAGCTTCCTGCTGGAGTGGAATAAGGTACAAAACAAATGGGAAATTGTTCAACGTATGCTGCTTCCACTGTGGAACAAAGCACACCTCAACTTCAGTCATCAGTCTGCAGGTGACGCATGTGCCTGAGTGTCAGGAGAATGAGCTCCAAGTCACCCTCGACTTGTTCACTGAAGCATACAGGAGAATGGGCCTTCCACTTAACATCTACAGAACAATGCGCACCATCACCAACACTACCTCCACCACCAACACTACCTCCACCACCACAACCCGCTGTACAACAATGATCTCCAACAGAAAAGATTCACAACAGGACCCTGGAAAACATCTTGTATTTCAGGTGCCACCTCTCAGCAAAGGCAGATGTTGAAGAAATTCACATTCACTTTCAGTGCCGTTGTTCAGCCTTTGGCTTTGAGGAGATGACTGAAGATCAAGACCATACACCCAGCACCAAGCTCACAAATCTACCCAGCTTGAACTCTTGTATATTTCAGAGACATGGTATATGTACAGCAGTCACCTCAAAGCACTGGGAAGGTACCACCACCAACACTGTCTCTACAAAATCTTCCAAATCCATTGGCAGAATAAGTGAACCTATGTCAGTAGTCGCTCCTGTGCCAACATCCCCGACTTTGAGGCCCTAATTACACTCATTTGGCTCCAACAGGTAGGCCACATTCTGTGTGACTGACATCAGACTCGCAGAACAGATACTACATCCTGACCTGAATAAGGCAAGAGATTACCAGGTGGACAGAGGAAGTGATTTAAGGGTGCTCTCAAAGCTTGCTTGAAGTGTAATGCTCCCCACTGATCCGATTTTCTGCCCACTCAAAATAGTAAAGGAGCATTCAAGATGGCTCCGAGAACCTCAAGTTCATTTGTCAGGAGTACACAGAAACCCAGAATAAACTGGGTAATCCTTCCCAAACTACCCATTCCAAACACCTCCTGCCACACTTGCGGCAGAGCAGATGAGTCCTACACTGGCCGTCTTAGAACTGGAATGTTAGCAAATCATCCTTGACCACAATGACTCCTTAAGGTGACAAATACTGACATACTGAACTAAGGAAGCTTTAGCAGTTATAAAGTCAAGAAGGGGTGAAAAAATTTTCTGCAAGTTATGGAGACATCAACAGGCACCTCAAAGCAATCGCTCTGTGCAAAGGGCATTGTAAACATGGGAAGATCTTGTCAAAAGGTTACATTTAATGAAAATTGTAAGCCTGTTAGTTTTTAAATTATGTGCGACTTCTATTGTAACAGAAAATACTTTCTCACTACATTGCCCTCACTAATCTTTGGCCGTGTAGAACACAAGGGTCCACTCATTTTATTTTGTTGTAAACTGAGGTTGCGCAACATCATCTTTTTATCTAGTCTAATTGAAACGTCCTCACGGTACAGGACGTGTATGTTTATCTAACAGACTGTTGATATCACCAATTCATTCAGATCCATGGTTAACAAATTAATTAAACAGTTCCAAATTATAATCCAAACAGCACTAAGAGTTGAAGTTAATTCAAACACTCAGCCATTGTAATGAAAACACCTGGTTAGCACCCAAGTCTCAACAACTAAATACAGTAAAACTCTGATAATCAGACATGCTCGAGACTTCGATAGTGCTAGTCTAGCACAGGTTTACATTTACTGGATATTATTGCCATTGATATCACAACACTTTTTTAAGATGTTAAATAATAAATTTCCCAGTGATCCACACAAGTTTAAAGGGAGCACAGGAAATGGGACCTGGTCAGTTAAGACAGGGCAGTATGGGAATCGGGGTCCCAGAGTGGGAGTGCGGCAAACATTATCTGGTGAGCCAGATGCCAAACCATAGGGGTTTCTGAATAATTAGAGAGCAGATTATCAGTTTTACTGTAATTAGTAATAACAGTTTGCATGATAATAGTGAAAGCTAAGGATGAATCTGTGCTTACTCACCGTTCTGTTGGATTTGACTGTACCATTAGAGTCTGATTTTATTGTTCTTATCTTCATTCCCTCTATAGAAGATAATGATTAACATCAATGGCAGCAGGGAATGAGAGGTACATTGCTCAGAATAAAACAGCATTGTTAGTACATATGCAGTGCCTAATATACCAAGTCTTTTTAAAAAACTTTCCAATTTGAATAATCCTCCAGTAATAATTATACAATCTCAATGCACTCTGTACTAACTCAGTGTAACTGCACTGTGTAATGAATTGACTTGTACGATTGGTACGCAGGACAAATTTTTCACTGTACCTCAGTACAAATGACAATAATAAACCAATACCGATCATTCTAAGTATATAACAAAAATATTGTTAGTTAATAATATAACTGGCATTGCTTTTTTACTGCAGTAATTGTTTCATGGAAATAACATGCTTGATAAGGAAGGTCTTCCACTATTACACCAACTTCCACAAGTGTCATCACCACTGCAATGTAAATAAAAAAAAATTGGACAGCCAATTTGCACAGAGCAAGGTGTTACAGATAGCAATTAAATGACCAAGTAATCTATTGTAGTTCAGGAATAAATATTGGCTCTGGTAACCACTAGCTATTATTCCGAGGTAATAACATGACCATTGTTACTACAATAAGAGTGACATCCTAGCAGTTTCAAGTGATCTTGTAGGGCCAAAAGTATAAACTGCATAGAACAGTTTTTTTTAAATCACAGGCTGCAGAAGACAGTCAACAATAAACTAACAGTATGGTAAATAAACTTCAAAAAAAGATGCAGCAGGGAAAGTCAGTTTCCTCTCCTGAAGGTTCAGTAATAAAGAGCAATTTAAAACTGTCATTGAAAGTAGGGAGAGGCAATACAAGCACGTGAAGCTTCAGCACAGAGTGTAGTTAAAGCCATGCATGTCACCCTGACAGAGAAACAGATAGAAATAGTGTTCTACAGACACCTCAACAAAGGATATTGGGAAAAGAAGCCAATGTTACATGAGGAACCAGGTAGTGAAAAGAAGTGAAACAATACAAAGGTGGCTTGCAAAGGATTACAAACAACCATCCCAGAACAGAAGCCTGGACAGTGTTTACAGTTTGAACAAACCCACACGAGGATAATTAACGGTCTGTGAAGTTGTCTGAAAATGCCAGGAGAATATAGGCAAAGACATTGATAACAACTTAACTGGAAAGTGTTCTCCAGTATTGACTGATTGATCGCAGAATCAGGAACTGTTTTGAGAAGCCACCTTAGGCAATTATACCAGACCTTCATGAGGTAAAGAAGCAAAGTTGAGAAATAACATTCTCTCAGTCTTGTTATTTTCACTGGGGGCTTGCAGGATTCAAGGCCTTGACCTAATAAATTGGAAACAAGACAATAATGGCCATCTAGTTGCAGGGAGACAAGAAACAATGGGTCAACTCTGAAACATCTCCTATGGCATCCAAGGCCTCAACGGTGGGCAGAAGAGCTTGATGTTACTATGGTAGTAAATGATAACCAGAGGTTTAGGTTATAACAGTGAAATATCTATGTGGGAATATGCGGTCAAGAGATCTATGTGGGGAAAATTCTCAGGAGCAATAACTTTCAGTCCTCTCTGTCTGATTGACTCAGCTGAGGTTCGAGGAGGCCTAACATTTTGAAAGATTGGTATAAAAACATATAGAAGAAACATCGACTACATTCCCAGGCAGAGGCAACCTGGGAACAACTATCACAGAAGGAAGACACTGAGTTCAGAATACATCAGAGCGAGCCCAGCTAGTTCATCTTGTGTGGACTGTACCCGAGCCCAAGTCATGAGTTTTGTTAATATATCGAGTAGCAAGTTAGGATAGTGAGTTAAATACAAAGTAATTGAGAGTTACAAGGGTTAATGGAATGCCTGTATACTTTAAGTGATCCAAGTATCAATAAAGATCAAGTTGTACTAAATTTTAGTTTATTTTCTTTGGCTGCCACTTCAGTTAACCCTTTATAGAGGCAAAGGGGACAACACACCCATTTGCTGACTTCAGAACTTCTGAGCAAACTGCCTACAGTCCTTTACTACTGTACAAAAATGACTACATTTCAAAATTACTACATTTTCCATGAAGTGCTTTCAACACTGAGCTCACTAAATAAGCGAACATTTTTTATGCATAGTTACATCGATTAGCCAAACTCACCAAAAGCTTCACTAATCAACTGTTCCTCTTCCTCATCAATGTCATCTACCAATGGAGAGTAAGCATATCTGAAAAATAGAGGACAGTGACCAGTGACATTACATTGCACAGCATAAATAATAAGCATGTTCTCAGTAACTCACTGAAAACCAAATATTCATATAAAAATGGAACAGTCAGAGAGCACAGAACAAGACCATTCAAATTATCATGCCTTTACCAGCTCATTAAAGTACTGCTCAATTGTTTTTCCCCCATGTTATTAGTCAACATCCTGTAAATTGTTCTTTATGAATTATTCAATTGCCTTCTGAAAGTTCCTATTAAATTTGGTTCTGCAGTGTTTTCTGCTGCCTTTGGGCAAAAAAAAAATCTCATCTCCCCTCTGGTTCATTTGTCAAATATCTTCAAATTTGTCCCCTTTGGTTACCAACTCTCCTGCTGGTGGAAATTGCTTCTTCCTACTTTATCAAAGCCCTATGGTTTCAAACACCTACATTAAATGTCCTCTTAACATTCCTTTCACTAAGGATTCTCCAGTTTCACCGTACGACTGAAACCCTTATTGATATTCTGGTGCATCTCCACTGCATCCTTTGGAAGTGCTTGGGTTAAAATCACAATTGTCACGGCCCCCTTCTACATCATTAGAAAATGTGAAAACAATTAAGAGATGAAATATGAAGAGCACAAAAGGCGGCTATTCATGCTGGTTTCGACTAGAACAACCATGTCAGCACCATCCTCCTGCTCCTTCCCCGGGCCTGCAAATTATTCTCCCTTGTGTATATCCAATTATCAAAAGAGTTACTGTGTTTCCACCATTGCAACAAGCTTAATTAGTTCCTGGGCATAATGAACTTCTGTATGTAAGGGTTTTTCCCCACACATTCTTCTTTATCTTTTGCCCAAATGTTGTGTGTTCCTTCATCCTTGAACTATCTGCTAACGGAACAGTTTCCCTCTGTTTATCCTTTCACAGTAGTCGTGATCTTATACACCTTTATCAACCTTCCTAGTCCAAGAAGGATCTCCAGTCCCACCCGAGAGCTGAAATTCCTGATCTGTGGAACCATTCTAGTAAATCCTTTCTGCATCCTCTTTCTAAGATTACAACACACCTTTCCCAAGGTCAGAGAATAAGTGGATGCAAGATTATTCGCCAGCTGAGAAAGATGATAACATTTTTGCTAAGTCCCTTCCTTAGACTACCAGTTCAAACAACGATGGAAGTTTCCAATGAGCGCTGGTTCCACTTAACTCATTTCTGGAGTTACGTGGAACTTGGGTGAAGGACCGCTGAGCCAATAGAAACAAGTTTGAGGAAATAAATTGAAGCCACACAAGATTTTGACTGAACATTAAATTGTGATGGAATGAGTTCTTCCCCCTATACTGAGCTGGTCAAATGCACAGGAATGCAAGAAGCTGCAGAGAGTATTGGACTCAGCTCAATCTCTCCCCACCATCGAAAGTATCTACAGGAGGCACTGCCTCAAGGCAACAAGATCTATCATCAAAGATCCCCACCATCCGGCCCATGCCATCTTCTTGCAGCTACAGAAGCCTGAAGTCCCACACCACCAGATTCAGGAACAACTACTTCTCTTCAACCATTCGGTTCTTGAAACAACTTGCACAACCCTAATCACTACCTCAGTATAACAACACTATGACCACTGCACTACAAAGGACTTTTTGTTCTAATTGTATTCTTTCTTGGGTAATTTTGTATAATTTATGTTTAATTTTTTTTCTTGTGAATGTTGTTGCTAATGCTATGAGCCTGTGATGCTGCTGCAAGTAAGTTTTTCATTGCATACATGTACTTGTGCAGATGACAATAAACTCAACTCTTCAACTGTGGAACTAAATATACTAATTTAGGTACTATAAATTACCAACTCAAAACCTACCTCTGGTTATTTGCAGACGGCCTCCACAAGAACATTATTACAAGCAGCAAAACAGAGAAAAGAAACCGCCAAAATGCATCCTCTATCCACATTTCCCGCCAGTCCTGGGGCATTAAAAATAAAAAAGACATGCATTTATATACCACACTGCAAGTCTAGAAACATTAAATAACACTTGGCAAATGTGGATGAGCTACTCTGCACACAACAAACAGCATAGGTACCACAGATATGAATGATCAAGCTAGTTTATATTTTTGATGGTACTGGTTAGGAAGACTGGCAGCCACAATAACAGAATGCCCTCTCTTTCAATGGCACTGCCTCTTTGAACATCTGACAGAGCTAACGTCAGGAAGCACTTCACATAACGGCATCCAGAAATCTAGAACCAAACCTCCAAATGTGGAGCAGGCGGAGAGGGGAGCAGATGGCGGGAGATTTGTTGATCAACTAAAAACATCTAAACTGAGATGGAAGATAGCTTTTAAACATAAGACATTCAGAAGAATCAAGGTTAACTGGTTAGGATACAGATCATCCAAGATCTAAACAAATGAAGGACCATGCTGAAGGAGGTGACTGCCCTACCGTTTTTCTATGTTCCGAGGTACGTATGCCACCTCCAATAAACACAAAGCTTCTCTGTGTTTCACTCAGCTGAGGTTAGAAGCTAACACTTACCACATGGGTCAGGTTACAAGTGCCACTTGAGACTTGAGCACAAAAAGTTAGGCTGACACATGAAAGGGGTGTAACATTGCTGGAGGTGCTGACCTTCAAATGATTCATTACAACTATTACCTTATTTCATCTCTTGGGTGGAAGTAAAATGTCACGTAGCAATATTTTGATTTTGAGTGGAAGTGTTATCTTGCTAATATTATTACGATGCTGCTTGTGGAAACTGGGTTGTGTGGACTGACTACCTCAGTGACTAAACATCAGAAAAACATCATTGGCTGCAATGTTTTGGAACGGAAAGGATGTGGAAGGTGTTGAGTTAATGCCATTTTTATGTGCTCAAGTTCTAAAGTTGGGCTTCAACCCATAAACTTCAGAAAATGGGATTTACTCGCATTTGGAAAAACATGGACATTGGGGAAAGTCAGCATGGCTCTGTGCATGGGGAGGTCCTGTCTCACAAATATGATTGAGTTTTTTGAAGAAGTGGCAAAGATGGTTGATGAGGGTAGGGCAGTGGATGCTGTCTACGTGGACTCTAGTAAAGCATTTGACAAAGTTCCTCATGGTAGGCTGGTCCAGAAGATTAAGTCACATGGGATCCATGGTAGTTGGAAACAAAATTGACTTAGTCATAGAAGATGGGTGGCGGTGGTGGAGGGGTATTTCTCTCATTGGAAGTCTGTGACGCGGATCAGTGCTGGGACTTTTGTGATTGTGTGTGTGTGTGTGTGTGTGTGTGTGTGTGTGTATTTTATATATATATGAAACACAGGTGGAGTTGTGGATAATGAGGAAGGTTGTTAAATAATACAGCAGGATATAGATCAGTTGGAAATTTGGGCAGAAAAATGGCAGATGGTGTTTAATCTGGACAACTGAGGTGCCGCACTTTGGGAGGTCAAATGCGAAAGGGAAGTATACAGTAAATGGCAGGACCCTTAGGAGAATTGGTGTACAGAAGGATCTTGGGGTGCAAGTCCACAGTTCCCCGAAAGTGGCAATACAAGTAGAAAGGGTGGTAAAGAAGGCGTACGGCACGCTTGCATACATCGGTCGGGACTTTATAAAGATAAGGAAATTATGTAGCAACTGTACAAACGTTTGGTTAGGCCACATTTGGAGTACTGCATGCAGTTCTGGTTGCCAAACCACAGTTGGGATGTGGAGGCTTTGGTGAGGGTGAAGAGGAGGGTCACCAGGATATTGCCTGACAAGAGCGTATTAACTATAAGGAGAAGACAGACAAACTTGGATTGTCTTCTCCGGAGCATTGGAGGCTGAGGGGAAATCTGTTAGGAGTTTATTAAATTATGAGAGGCATAGATAGGTAGATAGTCAGTCTTTTGCTCCAGGGTGGACATGGCAAATACTAGAGGACTTAGCTTCAAGTTGAGAGGGGGAAAATTTAAAGGAGATTTGCGAGGCAAGATTTATTCATTTATTTATACACAAAGAGTGGTAGGTGTCTGGAACGCACTGCCAGGGGAAATGGTAGAAGCAGGTACGATAGCAATGATTAAGAGGCATTAAGAGAGTCATATGAACAGGCAGGGAATTGAGATATCGACCCTGTGCAGGCAGATGGCATTAGATTAGCATCGTGGTTGGCAGATATGGTGGGCTGAAGACCTGTTCCTATGCTGTACTGTTCTATTTTCTTTATTCCATAGTACATCAACTAAAGGGGAATGGCACTCAAGTAAATAAGTTTGAAACTCTTCAAAAGAATTAAGATCACTTGTATGGAAGAGGTGGGTGGTGGGGGGGCAGGGAGAGCGTGACTGAAAAACAAAAGTATTACACAATCATGGTTATATGAGCCATCCTGAAAAATTCTTTTATGAAGTTGGGTGTGACAGCCTGGATTCCTGCTGTTTGGGCGTGTCCCTACAGCAAGGTTAACTTGACAAAAATTGTTTGGCTTTTTCTCCTCTGGACAAATGATCAGAAGTGTCAGGGAAACTAATGCAAGGCATCAGACATTTGCTATGTTCACTCACCGACTGACAGTTTGCAAGCCTGAATGTCATTGTCACCCAGATGACAAAAATCACTGAAGCTGAGGAAGGAACAAACATTTTGTCAAAGAAACTTCATTCTGCAATAAGCAATACAAAAATAAAGTGACATTGAAACACAGGATCAATCTTGGTCCAAATTTAAAATGACTGCACTTTTCTGGAGATATTAAAGAATTTTACAAGAGAGACGAGTTGTATATGCTCTGTCCCTCCACCTACCCCATTGTGACCATCACCTTTCAAGGTCCTATCTTTGAATCCTATACTATCCCCCATTCAAATGGGTATGAAGGCTACCCACAATCAACCCTCTACTAATAACCTGTTATCTCACTCTTCAGGAGAACACAAGCACTGATCTTGCAAGGGATGAAGCTTCAAATTTAACCCCCATCTCTTCCTTCCAGAGAGCCTATGGGAGCCACAACAGGGTCAGAAGTGCATTTTAATCTCAGACCTATCCAGTGATAATTGGTTAGATCAGAATATTGACTTAGTATCACTGCTGATCCAAATGCTAAACACTAAAGGACTGGGTGATGTCTGTAGTTAACCTAAATATAACCAGAACAGATCTGTGAACCTGGACACAAATGGGCAAAGTTAATGCATGAACTGGTGTGTTTAATACTGGGAACACAGCTACTCCTCTATTCCCAACAGGAAGGGACTACAGAGCAGTCTTGATGAATGGAGCTCCTCCTCATCATGAGAGGAAAAACAAATAAGTCTCACAATAGCTTTGCTAATTCATCAGATCTGATGAGGGTACATATGAATGACTAATATTGTGGCATTTTAGACGGCAAGTATTAAACACAGAGTTAGAGGCCAGCCAAAATTCTCGTTGGTGATATTATGTGCTGTACCAAATGAAGGAGAACTATTGGTCAAGATTTCTAAATCTGTGTTGAAAAGAATGGTCACTTTTCCCAGTTAGAGAAGAATATTTCCTTTCATAAAGTTTGAACTCTTACAATGGTCCCCCCCATGACATCATTAGACAGGAAGGAGTTAATCAAAGGCTGATGCTATTCTATTGATTTTGATGTTCTCATTTAACAAAAATCACTCAGTTTTGAACGTTTCAATTGTGTTTGACTTTCACTGCCCAGTTTGTTGATGTTCACAATCTTTCTAGTGGGAGCTACTAGATTTGGATCAGGAGTGTAAACCCTGGTTTGCTTTACCTCTCCCAAATCCTAGGCTTGTAAGAGCAATTAAGTCATCCTGCTGTCCTGTTCTATGGCAGGTATCAACTATGCCATCGGTTCAGTACCAACTGAAACCTTTATTACACCTTAACAAATACAAATTTTGCTTTTACAATTAAAATAAGTTTCTTCAGGATGGCCTGAAATTAATACTGATCACAGAACTGATGCCAGCAGAAGAAAGAATGCTGGAAGGGCATTGCTGAAACTTAATACAAATCGATAAACATTGTTCTTTGCTCCCAGCCGCCATCCACTCAGTTTACTCCACAACAATCCTGGACTCACCAAAAACAGCAAATATTAACGTGTTTGTGAAGTGCCGGTATAGCGAGAGTTTCACCAGAGTTCTTCGGAGTTTCAGCTGCTTCATTGTCTGAGACAGGCTAACGAAGATGTACAGAGGGTCAAGGAAACTATACGTTTCAAAAAGCAATTAAGATTCTTTGCCTAGGATGTCTTTCATCCACAATGTAGGAACAGGTTAGTTACAAGATTATAACCAGCTCTTAACCAAACATAGCACAAATTATAAAATTGTCCATTGGGGTGTAGAGAGAACTGAAAATTGAATCAGCTGAGGGTTTATAGGTGGGAGTCTGGGATGTTTAGTTTCACTCTTCTCTCCTTAAGCAGTCCCCTGGTTCTGTGCATTGAGGTTTCTGATGAGGCCAATCTAGCATCCTCAAACTCTGCAACAGCTGGTGTTTGACTGGACAGGCAGGTGGGTAATTTGGGAGGTAGTGCAGTTCCTCCCCAATTTAGACCTGGCTTTTGCATTGTCCCAGTGAAGAGACTCAAAGTTTCAATCTATTGAAAGCTCCTTCTCCATTTTGTGAATCCTTGCCTTGCCCTACCCATGGTTGGTGGCAATTTTACACTTTTTCCTCTATGCTCCTGGTAATCTTTACTGTACTTGAACTGACAGCAGCATCCGTCTCAGGAATCTGGTGTCAGGCACAAGAATGAAATGGCCTGACCATCAGACTGAACAGAGTACATTTAGGGCCTTACTGCTGGGGATGTTGGTCGAGGAAAAGAGGTTGATGTTGATTTACTTATCCTTTCAATGGACCTGAAGGATTCTACACAGCCGCAAGGCTATCAGAGCCGCTACCTCATAGTACTGGCAACCTGGGTTCAACCTTAACCTTTGGCGCTGTCTGTGTGGAGTTTGCATGTTCTCTTTGTGACCACACGGGTTTCCCCTGGGTGCTCTGCTTTCCTCGCACATCCCAAAGGTATGCAAGTTAGTAGGTTAATTGGCTGCTGTAAATTACCTCTAGTGTGTTGATGAGTGGCAGAATTGGGGGGGGGGGGGGGGAGTTGATGGGAATGTGGGGAGAATAAAAATAGGGTGAGTGTAGGATTGGTACAAATGGGTGGTTGACAGTTGGAATGGAATGGAAGTGCTGGTGGACCTTCCTAGTGATTTGAGGTTCCTGCTATAAAGTGCCACTTTCACACCAGAAGTTAGAAACAGAAATGGAAAGAAGAGGTAAAGTCCACCACAAGATTACTGATGATCTGTTTTAAGAATAGGAGAGAAGGTAAAGCCTCCACAAAACAAAGGAGCACTTTGGTCACCAAATAGTTCTTTGGGTAACACTACAACAAACAAGTATTGCCACATAAATTACAACATTTGAGGGAGAGAATTAGTTTGGCAAAATACAAGAAAATATTAAAAGGTACAGGAATAGACCAAAAGAATTGGCATTAAGGCAGATGGATTTGATGGAGGAAAACCACAAGTGATTTCATCGTGACAAGCCAGAACCTAGAGGAATAATTTGTTTTATAATGGTTTCCAAATAGTAGCTTTAGATGAGATTAGTGTATCTGAAACATGCAGGCTTCTCACCGTTACATGGAGAGCACTTATCAGCAAAGCCCTGAGTATTGCAAGCATTATTAAACAATACTTTGATTTTCTAGAAGAAAAAATTGAGAACCCAATTCAAATAAAATGAGGGGTAAATGACAACCGCTTTCTTGAATGATGTATAGATTTGATATTTAAATGTGAGGTGTCACTTGTACCAGCTTCATGCAACTATAATATTCTACTTATGCTGTGGCTTTAGTAGCTGCTTCAACAAGAGGGCAAACTTAACCCACCACCCATGAAATCCAGGTGCCTCACAGCAGCATTAGAAAACAGTATCTGACACAGTCATAAAGCAGTATTGGGGCAGGCAATCAAAAACTTGTTCAAAGGGGTAGTTTTTATAGAGCATCTTAAAAAGAGAGGCAAAAAGAAGCAAGGAGAATGTAGAAGAATACAATTCATACTTAAAATATAGTCCATTTCTTGCAGATTATCTTAATTGTGATGAAACAAATTTGAGACATTTCCCAGAAGGTCTGTACCCAGCATTCAAGTCTATGATGAACAGCTTAACTTCTCCATGGCACCAATACAGTCAGATTGAGACTTTGTATTTGTACTAATATGGATAAGGTATATTTTCAAAGTACCTTGACAGCAGAGAGCCCATCTCCGAACATCTTATGCTATTTAGGACCAATGACTAGACTGCCATGGCAAACTTGGGTTGCTTTAAGTGTCATTCTTCACATTGTAACTGTTTCTAAGATCATGTAACTCTAATGCATAGCCCAACACCACCTGCACACAATCCTCTTTTGAGGAGTACCTGATCGCACTGAACTGGAATCAGTCCAACACTGAACTTCCAACACTGTGAAGTAAAACAATGAGTTCAAAAACAAGGCAGAAGACAAATCTACATCCATAAGATGTACATCCATCTTAACAGCTTTACCAGACATCATTGACAGTCTGGCAGCTCACTACTGTCGTGCAACCTGGGTTGTTCAATCTGATCAGAATCTTGTAATGTAATTGAATGGAGAACTGCTTCGGTTACACCTGGAAGGTAAAAACAAAAAAAGCCACTAACTTTAAAGCTACTCTATTAACTGTGATGGTCCTTGCAATCTTTTGAGAAGGATGAGCTTGAAGTAACCTATATAGCTGCCCAAAGACATGCTCTAATTATGTTTTGGGTTTGTCATCACATAGACAGGTCTTCCCATTACAAATAAATATTTTTAACAATTTAAACATACCATTAAAAATTCCAAATGTGCTATGTGACAGTGTTTAAGACAAAAAAAAAGTGACTTTTCATGCATAGTTAAATCAAGTGTCAGTAGGATATCCACCAGCAGAGTGAAGAATCAAGTATAGCAAGAGGAATGGCAGCCAGCAAGACTACATCATCCTGATTCTAAGAGACAGAAAGACAGACAGAATACACAAGAGTGGGGGGGTGGGGGAAATAGAACACATACTATACACAAGCACACAGCAAGTAGGAATTGCATCTCATTTAGATACCAACAAAATATAATCATTTCACTGTACCCAAGCAGTCAGTGTTTTCACTAGAAATGCTAGGATCTTTGATGCATCTGTTCTTGTGCTAAAATGCAGAGAAAATGTCCCAGCATTTACTTTGCAGTGTTTGAAAATAAATTATTTAAGTTGGCTCATTAATGGTGGCTATGGTGTGTAATCAATCTACAGGATCCCCAAACAAATAAGGCAGAGAAATATGGCTGTCAGCCCATTTCTGTCCATCCAGAAAAATCGAGAAGGACAAGATCTAAATTATAATTAAATTATAATTTATGCTTAGAAGTTTCCTTAAATGACTGCATGTTTCCCTTCACCAGTCTTCCTAGAATTAAATTTAATGCATTGAAAACTCTTTGTCTAAAAGATCATAAATACAGTCTCACATTTCTTAGCAATGGCAAACATGCCATCCAAGTCTTGTCCCAGTCTTCCCAGAACCCAATTTTAACCATGTGTCTGTGGCATGCAAAGCTGGTCTTTTCTAAGCACAGCCACTTCCTTCCACCTCCACAACTGCTTCTCACAAATATCCCATCTTTGCACCAAGACTTTTTTATTATTTGTTTATGGGATGTAAATGTAACTAGCAAGGCCAACATTTATTATCCATCACTAGTTGCCCCATGAATCCACTGTCTTGTGAGGCCATAGTAGTGGGCAGTTAAGAGTTAAGTGCAGGTGAGTCTGAAACTACACAGACCAGACCATGATAACATATTTCTTTTCCTGAAGAACATAGTGAATTGGATGGATTTTTATGACAACCTGGCAGCTTCAAAGTGTCACTCTAAAGCCTGGAGGCAGATCTGCCATCTGAGCTCCCAATTATGAATTGTGCAAAACTGTACAAAGATAAAAATCCACCTACTATTTTATTTACTTGGCTTTCCAGTTATAGCTTGGAGTGATCAGGTTCTCTCCCTGTCTGAACAAAGGCATGCAGAAACGGTGCCTCAAAAATACATGAATACAAAAGACATTTTCTGCAAGGTGCCAAATTTTCCCTCTTGGTTGCCAACAACCTGGAAGTACACCTAGGGAGCGGCATCACAACACTTGGAAGGAACTCCCAACACTACAAGAGCTGAAACCCTGCAATAAAATCAGAATATGCTGGAGATGCTCAACAGGTCAGGTAGCATCTGTAGACAGAGAAGCAGAGTCAGAGTTTCAGGTCGATGACTGTTCAACAGATGGGAAGTCATCCAGCTGAACCGTTAACTGTTGTTCTACCTCTGCAGATGCTGCCTGACCTGTTGAACATCTCCAGCATTTTTCTTTTCACATATTTCCAGCATTTGCAGTGTTTCTCTTTTCCATTATTGTCTGGAATCCAGTGTTTATACCTTCAGCCATATATAGAAGGGAAAAGGCTCCATTTCTTATTTATAGTCTGTTACGCTGTATGAGATACTTATCTGTTTCATCTAAATTTACCTGACAATTTCAAACTGAACCATTAATTGTAGTTCATTTTTGGCATAGAATTAAGGAAGAAGAGAATTTAACTCTGCACGTTAAGATGCTGGAGTAACTATTTGGGTTTCCTGGTCATATTTTTGCTAAATCATCATGAACCATACAAGCTACATCATGAACAGTAAACAGTAAATAACCCAGAACAAGCAACAAGAAACTTCTCAAAATTCCCTTGATGGAAAGAAGGAACTTGAGGGAGGGGAGCTGAAAACAAAAGGATATCCACCAAACAATACAGGAGTCTATTAATGCAAGAGAAATCTCACAGATGGTCATGGCTGCTGAAGAATGCTCCTAAGGAGGGATATCAAAGTTAGTTTACATAACCGGTAGATTAACCTAAAGGGATATTCTATAAATTCTAAATAGTTTCTTCCTACTGCCCAAAGGAATAGCATTATGCCATCATAAATGTTGAGTTCTTTGGGTGGGTCTTAGGATCTCTTGTTGCCTCAACTCCAGACGCAGCAGATAACCCTCCAGATTCTTGCCACATGGACAGAAAGCAAAACAGAGATGGGGAACCCATCTAATGCACTGGGGATTGCTGTCTAGTATGTGATCTTAGTTCTTCCTGGTAGATCAAATGAGATTGTATAACCACTTTCGCTGCAGGCAGTTTCTAATTATAACTACACCTTGGGCACATTGCTTTGATAGCACAAAACTGTTGATTTTCTGCACTCATCTCTTATGGTTTGCTATCCTGAAATTGCAATTTTGCATAAAAAGTATTGACCGAACTAATAGATCACTTAATCAAATCAGAGAAATATTGATTTATTGATGGATGGTGGGTGTTGCCTGCATTTATTTCCTATCTTTAATTGCTCTTGCGCATATGAAAATGAACCACTTCTCTGAACCACTGTAATGAAGATGGTCCAAGTGCTGTTACAGGATTTTGACTGTGTGATGGAGTGGCAAATCATGTCCAAGTCAGGGCTGTATGAGATTTTGTAGTTGGTGATTCCCTGCAGCTGGCTCTTATGCTTCTTGATGGTGGGGTTCACGTGCTTGAGAACAAGTGAAGAAGCCTTGACAGCCTTCTGCAATGTGGCTTTATAGGACACTCTAATGCTGGAGATGGGGTTCCATTTATCCCATCAACTCGCCACAATTCACTAACACTTTCCCAGAATGAAAATCTATGTGAATTACACCTGTGAATTATAACAATGGATGTTGACACACTATTCTTTAGTACGAGGCATCCAAACCAATCTCAATTCTGTCTTTGTTCCACATTTACTTATCAGCCATGATTCAGAAGTTCCCCTGGTTGATTCACTTATTCCATTTTGCCAGACTGTGGTGCGACAGCCAGCTGTAACATTCACACATTAACCCTGCACAGCTGTCACGTAGTGTTGCTCTTCACTAGCCTGGATACCTCAGTACTGCACCTCATTTTACTCGTAATGCATCAGGGAAATTATTTCTTTTTGTAAATACCATTATCGCAAGGTTTTGTGCCTGCATGCCCCACACTGGGAATGGTTAACCTTGCCTGGGGAAAGACTCACTCAGTATTCTCATGCAAACCCTGGAGGTCATTTCAACAGCGGCACAGTCAGTCAAATAGTAAATCATCTTGAGTGTTGGAGAATGATTGAGAGCACAGGGGGTACTGGACTGCTTGAGCAATAAGGAAGATAACCCAGTTAAGAAATAAGGAGAAAACAAAAATTCAGCTGAGCTTCTTTGAAGGACTGACTTTGCTCATGACTGATCTAGAATCGAATCTGGCACATTTCTTTAAAATGTTGCATTCATTTTCAAGAGTTTAATATTTCATTGCACACTCTTGTGCAGAAAAGCACCGGTTTTACTGAATGCAGAAATAGTCTCTCCAGAATCTCAAACCACCACAGATTATTTACTGCTGGGTTTTCTGCTTGGGTTATGCAGGCATGCCATGTGAATTCAAATTTATGCTAGCTAGAGATGGATTACAAGAAGGGCTGCTTTTATTTAACAAACAAAAATAGCCTTAACTAACAAACACTGACACACATGCTATAATTACCCTCCTCTTCCTGACTCCTATTAAAAATTCCAGTTGGTTATCTCTAGAGTTTCTTACCACTGTTACTCTCAGGACTCCCTCTACTGATGAGAACAGCAAGTACAGCAGGCCGATGCCAACGACTTGATTTGAAGTGGCTCCTAACCGAGGTCTGTTTAAATGGGAAATAATATTTAATTAGCCAGAAGCTCTAGCTTCCATTTCCATAAATTAATTCAGTGTCTAAGAGAAGCCGAATGCAGGACATCTTTCTCTCAAGGAGGAGCACTGCGATGCCAGGACTTAGGTACTTTTGTTTTTAAATCTATTTTTCCTGCATGAGCCCCAACATTAAGCATCAGCAGGGTGAAGGGAGGAAAATTAACTTGCGTTTCACAATCTCCAAAACAGCTTTATAGTCAAAGAACATTTGAAATATGGTCAAGGTTGCAGTGTAAAAAAATGTTCCAGTAAACTTATCCACAAAATGCCACAGGATAATGACCAGGTTCTCACTGAGACAGGAGACTGCAGATGCTGGAATCTCGAGCAACAAACAAACAGACTCTTGGAAGAACTCAGCGGGTCGAGCAGTAACTGTGGGAGGAAAGGAATTGTTGATGTTTTGGGTCGAAATTGATCCGAAACGTCGGCAATTCCTTTCCTCCTACAGATGCTACTTGACCTGCCGAGTTCTTCCAGCAGAGTGTTCCTAACTGATGCTGATCGAGGTGAAACATTAGCCAGGAGATTTTTTACTTTCACCAGATAGGTCAAACATCTGACAGGCATTTGGTTTAATGTCTCAGCTAAATGCCAACAGCACTGGGCAGCTTCAGTATGGCAGTGGCCTGCCAGACTAGATTATGTTCTTAAGTCTCTGGACTTGAACATGTAACCTTGTGACTCAGAGGCAAGAATACTATCAATGGGTCATGGCCTGATTCTGGCTTCTCTAATGCAGTTATCCAAAGCTCCCAAAACTGGGAAACCCACCTGATTTCCCACCCCTACCATTCCCAGCCACAAGGTACTAAAGCCAATCTTAACACTTGAGGGGTGACCTTATAGAAGTTTATAGGCATGTGGGGCATAGATAAGGTGGATGGTCACGTTCTTTCTCCTCAGGGTGGGGAGTCTAAAACTAGAACTTTAAAATGAGAGGAGAAAGATTTAAAGGAGACCTGAGGGACAAGAGGGTGGTGGGTATATGGAACAAGCTGCCAGAGGAAGCTGTAGAGGCAGGAACATTTGGACAGGTACATGGATAGGGAAGGTTCAGAGGGATATTGGCCAAATGATGGAAAATGGGACTAGCTCAGGTAGACAACTTGGTCAGCATGGATGAGTCTGGCCAAAGGGTCTGATTCTGTGCTGTACAACTCTATAATACCTCCTCTTGCCCTGCTAAAGCATCAATTTGACAAAGATGAAGATTGAAATTCTTATTTTCAGAGTCTCCTATTTCCTTATGGCATAGGAGGCGGCCATTTGGCCCATTAAGTCCATGCTGGATCTCAGTCCAATCCCAATAGAGCAACCTATTCTCTCCCACATGCCCATTCCACCAATACCCACCTACACCAGGGGCAATTTACAGTAAGCAATGCCACCACGAGACAGCACTTCTTTGGGATGTGGGAGGAAACTGGAGCACCAGGAGAAACTGAGGCAGTCACAGGGAGAATGTGCGATCTCCACACAGGGAGCTCCAGAGCTGAACTGCTGGAGCTTTGAGGCAGCTGCATCACTTAGCTGTCCCAGAGCTGTCCCTAGGCTCAGTTCTGCACTGTGCAAGGCAAACTCAAGGAAATTCAATTGATATGGAAAATATCTTACTTGACAATTCCGTATCCAAGTGCAGCGATAATGACTAGGATCCGAGCGAGGGTGCGCTTTACAGCTGACAACAACTCTGCAAAGACCACCGCCCCATGAACTGCAAAGGAAAAGCAGAATTTATAGTTGAAGAACTTAATATTTACAAAGCTGCTCTCTCGCACCAACCCACCAGCCATATCGTCATGAGTATTACAGGAATTTTGTTTTAAATCCAGTATTACTAAAAGAATAAGGATAATCTAGAAACAAAGATACTTTTAAAGATTTTTTTAAATCCCTTGCTCCCAAGCAGTTATGGGCTTGTGATGGTGGATGAAGCAATGAGGACAAACAATTCCCTGGAGCAGTTGTTCAACCCATAACCTTCTGACTTGTCTACTGAATTGCAACTCAATTCATGCAGCTTCCAGGAACCAAAGCACCCAAGAATGGGAGGCCATCTGATTTCATCTTTCTTTGGCCACTTGAGGTCCAAGGCCAACTACATTTCCAGCCAAAGTCAGGAAATGGGGCATATTGGGGATTACAACAGAGGTCTTTATCAGTTTGGCAATGAAAATTGAAATCAAATGCCAATAGCTACCAATGTACCATGGTTATAGTCAAGTCTAATTTTCCCCTCACCTAATACCCACCATCTTATAGTCAAGATAATGATTCCTTAAAATCCAACCAACTCCACTACCTAATCCTACCAAAATTAGCAAGACTACACAGATTTGCTTGTATAACCATATACCTGATACACCCAGCCGAGAGATACTTTGGAATTCTGCATAGAAGACTGCTTTTTCCAACATTCCTAGCAGGATGACCCCTCCAATCCAGAACTGGATCCGGAGCAAATCCTTCCAGTAACAGGCTAAAAGGAGGAGCCAAACCATACAGTAGAGCACGTAGATGATACACATCACCATGTAAAACTGCAGAAAGAAAGACAGCAAGTCAGACTGTATGATTCTGACAATGCAACATATTAAACACTTCGGGCAATGAACACTATACACAGAGGCTGCACCAAAACTTAGCGGAGAAGGAAATACCTCATGATTATGTTTTAATGTGCATTGTTTTATCAGTAATTGACACAGCATTACTTCACCCCTCCAGTGTTATCCTTGAACTTACAGCAGGCCACCGTATTTGATGTTCTGCATGAACAACAAGTCTACTTTACTTCATCCTAGCAAATATTCATCTATTCCTTTCTTCCCCATGTGCTTACCTTGTTTTTCCTCAAGTGGATCTACATGCTTACCTCAGCTTTATGAATAGCAGGTACATAAACTCATCACTCGCTGGTAAGAATTTCTTCTGAATTCCTTATTGGATTTATAAATGGCCATCTTGTATTTATGGCCCCCAATTTTCTATTTATGACATTAGCTTGCATGTCATCTGTCTCAGTTGGTAAAATGCTTGCTTTAGTATAAAGAATAAATCTGTCATTTCATTGCTGTTTGTGGGTTTTGAGCAGATGGAAAACAGGTGGGAGAATCTCGAATGAGGAGACACTGATACAAGATTAGGAGAAAGTCATTTAAAACTGAGGCATGTATGAACTACTTCTCAGAGAGGTGGTGAATCTCTGGAATTCTTTAACTCCAGAGTGTTGTGGAGTCTAGGGATATTTAAAGAGGAAGTAGGTAGATCTTGGATAGTTGAAGCACTTGATGACTCTGGGGAACTGGCAGAGAAGAGGACATGAGGCCCAGGACAGATCAGTCAACATCATATTGAAAGACGGGGCAGTCTTGAGGGCATGACAGGCCAACTCTTGCTCCTATTTTCTTGTGTCCTTATGCTTTTATGAGAACTTCTAGGACCTATAAATCACAGGGTGATCACCTGGAAACTGGTTCCACAATGAAAACTGGTGGAATACAAAAGATTCAAAACTTAAATTTAAAAACATAGGCAATGCTGATCAAAGGATACTTGTTCACTGCTTATTCATTTGCAAATATGCAACAGATTGGATTGTTGCATGGGGACCTTTTAATTACTATTTGGTGTTATGCATTTTCCATCACTTCAATTTTCAACAAGCTCACAAAAATAACCAGACAGAATTACCCTTTAAAACAATCAAACTATTAGTAAACTGCTCACCACGAGGTGTGTATAGAACTTACAATCATTAGTGGCCATTGTGAGGCAGAAATGTATCCATAGGGTCCCACCATTTCCACTTCTACTGCAAAGAGACAAAGTATAACAATCAATACGCAAGCTGAGGTATGAAATAAGCTGATGTACATATGTTGAGGCCAGGTACCCATTTACTCATTGAATACTTGCATTTTTACCTGCTCTGGAAAGTTTTAAGCAAACACTATTGACCTAGGCAGCACATCACCCCACACCAACTATATCGACTAGTGGAATCTGTATCAAGATGTCTTAACCAGCCAGTTTTGTTGTAACATCTGACGAACAGAAGTTAGCGTAGTAACCGAACAATGACACCATTTCCATTTAGAAAACTGCCACATACAACCCCGCATAAAGACGGACTTCCATGTATCCAAAAGATGGCCCTTGATTGAGTTGATCTCATCATTTTGTACTTTGCACTGTCTATACCATAGCTGGCAGAAACAATGACATAAACGATATTTCAAACAGGCCCAGTGCATTCAAAAAGGCAAATCACTTTCTGTACCCCAATCACACCTCAACACTGACTGTAAAAGGAAAAAAAACGGAAGCATGCTCCAATTGCTATTAATGCTTCCCAGATTTAGTCCCAAGGGTCATTCACAAGCAAAAGCTTTCACTTTATCACTATGCCTTAAGTGTAAATAAGAGGAGCCAAGAAAGAATGGCAGTGAAAGTTTGCCATCAGCTTAATATTAATTCACATCTCCTCTCATTCACCCATTGATCTAATCCCAGCCTTGGAAAAAAAATTTACCCTAGTTTTGCCATCAATTATGTCCATTTTGCTTTTCCAGTTTTTAGCTCCACAAAAGAAAAAAGCTGTGAGGTCCAGCCACTACTTTTGCTCTTGGTTACAAGAGACTTTGAGGTTGTAAAAGCCTCCATTTAAGCCTAGTCAACTGTAGCCCACTGCTGCCTTGTTTGAAGTAAGGATGTAGTGCATTATTTTACTGTTGTACTGAGAACCTACAAATTAGATTCCAATTTCTGTTTTCAGGAGAGCTAACCACCGGCTTTTTGACCTCAATGATGAAAAGGTATGGTGCATCCTCCCAGGTCCTTGCTACCGAGTCCGTTAAAACCTGTCAACAGAAAGGAATGTAACACTAATCAATATGCTGCCTGAAAACCTTTTTTTAAAAAATTTAGGATTCATCTATTTAATATGTTCACTAATTCAACCAACGTTTACAACGTCATGGAATCCTCCTGGCAAAGCAGAAGTTAAAATGAGTCACAAAATGGAGACAACGAGAGACTGCGAGAAATGGACAGTTGATGTTTTTGGTAGAAACCCTTCATCTGGACTGAAGGATAGAGGGGCGATATCCACTATAAAAAGGTGAAGGGAAGGGGTGGAGCAAGGGTTAGCAAGCTCCAGCTGAGGAGGTGTGATAGATGGAGGAGGAAAGAGTGCAAACAGAGAGAGGCTTCGAGGTGATAGGTGGAGGTGACAAAGGGCTGCAGGAGATGGAATCTGATAGGAGAGGAAGGTGGAGCATGGGACCAAATAAGGGAGGTGGGATGGGCAGATGGGAACAGTAGGGGTAAGGGAACCAATGGAAGGAGTGTGTGGGTGATGGGCAGATGGAGTGGTTAGACAAGGGGAAAGAAACAGGGTTTTGTGGGGCTGGGATGGGTGTAGGAGGAACTGGGTAGACACGAAGAGAAAGAAAAAAGGGACAGAAGAGGGAGCAGTTTATCTGAAACTGGAAAATTTAATTTTCATGCCGTCAGGTGGTAGACTACCCAGGCGGAATAAGAGGTGCTTTTCCTCTAGTTTACATTTAGCCTCAACCTGAAGGTGGAGGAGGCCAAGGGCAGTCATGCCAGTGTGGGAATGGGGAGAAGAATTAAAACTGCTAGCAATGGGGAGCTCCAGAAGGCCAAGGCGGACAGAGCACACTTATTCAGCAAAGTGGTCACCTCATCTGCACCTGGTCTCACCAATGCAGAAGGCCACATCGGGAGCACTGGATGCAATAAGCATGGCCATGTATGTGAATGTCTGCCTTGCCGTAAACCAAAATATACGTCAGGGAATAACGATACTAGAGAATAGAATGGACCTTGGTGCAAAGGACAGGGCTGAGGGAGGAGAAGTGACAAGGGTATTTTCATCTGTCAATGCAAGTAACCGATACCAATGTAATTACTCCCTTCACATCAGCAGAGTCAGAAAAGGGGGAAGCAGAGGGCATAATATATCTGAAATTTTAAACACTCAATACAATAATGGCCTGTGGTGTTGGGGGTAACATACTGGCATTAGCAGAAGGATTGGTGAAAGGACAGGATAAACGAAGTGGGATGCCACAGGGATCAGTCCCAAGTCCTTATCTATTCACAACTTATTAATGAACTGTTTGAAGAAAAAGAGTATGAAAATAGTTTGTTGTTGATACATAGGTGAGAGAGAAAGCAAGGAGAAAATGGAGCCATTAAAGGGATATAGACAGTTTAAGCAAGTGGAGGGCAGTTGAAGTACATTACAGGAAAATATGAGTTTATGCACTTTGATGGAAAAAATAGAGAATTATCTTTTCAACTGAGAGAAGCTAGTAAATGTACAGAAGAATCTTAGTTTCCTGCTTCATGCAATGCAAAGAAAGGTAAGAGGAGATTTGACAGAGGTGTTTAATGTCATGAAGGAAGTAGACAAGGATAAAGTGCTACCAACGATAGAATATTCAATAAATAGGGGGACAACACCAAAAAAGATCATAACTAAAACCTTCAAAATAAAATGCAATGAGTGGCCTCCTTCAATGACATATTATTGTGATCAGGACAGATTAAATTGAAAGGCATTCCAATGTTTGAGGTTCAGATGGTAATGTTGTTGTGTGGCCAATGAACAAGAGCCACCATGCAGAACCAACAAACTTTTGTTAGACACCTCTCACTAATCTAGAAAATCAGGGAGAAAATTTAGTTATTCAGATTGATGCTCGTTAAAGCTGAAGTCCAAACAATGAGAATACAGTAAAACAATACATTGTGGATTCTCAGACAACCAGAATAAAGGAGAATTAAGGAGTAGAAGATAGCATACTTAGAATTTGACAAGGCCTGATCAGCAGATTCCTTCCAGCTCAAAATTTGTAGTGCAGTAATCCCTCCACTACCATTCACAGTAAATGCAACCCCAAGTATTTGTATAATTAACATACGAACAATGGTTTCATTGTATATGCGTGGTACTCAAATAGCAATGGTGTGTAATTGTGAGAAATAATTATCACTGTATGCTTAATTCCCATAAAAATTACCGTTGAATTCTTTTAATGATGAGTTATAAAAAAAATGAACTAGAAATAGAGGCAACACTAAAAGAAAAATAAATATTTGAAGTTATAGTTGGGGTAAATTCACCGCATTACTACAGACACAATAAGCCAAATGCCCTCCCTTCTGCGCTGCAACTTTGTATTAACGAGCTGGAGGAATTCAGCGGGTCGGGCAGCATCTATGGAGAGGGATGGACAGTTGATATTTCGGGTTGAGACACTTCATCAGGACTGGAAAGAAAGAGGGGAGATAGCTAGTATAAGACATCCTCCAGTTCCTTTGTGTGTTGCTCCAGAATTCCAGCATCTACAGTCTCTTGTGTCTGCAACTTTGTACTGTTAAGATTGCAGCGAACTCAAAGAGCAGTGCTCCTTATGCATCCAAGGGTGAAAGATGGAGGAACTGTGGAGAAGACTTTGTGATGCAGAAGCACGTAGCTGGGAAGAATACCATTTCAGTGCTATTCATTCCATTTAAACATACCTCACTGACCTTGATGCAAAATGCAGAGAAGGCAGTAAAATGAGAATAGATGAGAGGAGCAATTTTACCTCATGGAAGGCTAAAAAAAAAACTACAGATGGTGTTAATCTGAAATAAAAGCAGGTTAGGCAGCATGCATGGACAAAGAAACAGAGCTAGCTGATTCAACGGCAACAGAAAATAAAAAAAAACTTGCAGATGCTGGTTCAACAGTGGTCAACTCCGTAATCCTTCTAACTTTGTCCACCTCAGATGAAAAATCATTAGCCTAAAACAGTGTTTCTTTCTCCACAGATGCTGCATGACCAGCTGAGGATCTACTACATATCTGTTCAAATTTCTAACCTACCAAAGACTTAAAGACAAGTACTTTAAATGGCTGATGGTAAGCAAGAAGGAAAACAAACATACCATATCTTTATTTACACTTGTGGTCTTATTTACTTTTCCCTCTTCATTCACTGGTTGTCTGTTTTCTTTCTGGAAAAAAAGGATTGTTGTTTGCTACTATTTGGAAACTTTTCTTGACAGCCTGAAAGGCCATTTCGGAGTAACTCGAAGATTTCTCATCTCAACCATCCTTAGAGGAAATGGCTACCAAATCTTTCTTTGCATATTTTAAGGACCAACTGAGCACTGCAATGGTTATTACAGTGGCCCAGCAATTCAAAGAATGAAGTTCAAATTAACAAGAAAAAAAATCCAAGAAGTTATCGGTTCTTTTTCCAGGAAAGAAATATCTGATCTGGACAACAGGCTAGTTAGATCAAAACTGCAGAGATTACTTTTAATACCATCTATTATATGATTAGAAAGCTAACAAGTTCAGGCCAATAAATAACACCTTATCAAATGTATTTCAAGAACAAATTAAAATGAAAGTAAAACTTATTGCATTTTAGTTGCTGCAATTTTATTCAGCGACTGCCCCTGTATCAAGTAATCCAAATGATAATCAAAGGGCAGTAGTACAAAGTCACAGGAGAAAATGACTTTCATTGTGGAGCAATTAGACTTTATAAGACAAGATTTTAAAATTCCAAGACAAGTGGGAAGGAGGAAAGCCAGATGGAGGTCATTAATTCTCAGGTTCTTAGAAGGAGAATACAGAGGAGTCTCAATTCCAACTAATTCAAGACATGGGAGGAGCAGAAAGAGGATTTCAGACAGTGATAGGATACGAGAGAGGCAAAATGACAGAAGCAATAAATATAATGATATCAATCACCCATAGAAAGATACGAAAGGAAATAAGGGATCAAGAAGATTGGGCAAGAAGTCTGAACTTCCTCCAATTGATTCTGTCAACTCATCTGTGCCCATTGGTGAATACTTCTTCCCTGGAGGTTAGCTTCCAACACCAAAAGCAAGCTTGATACAATTCTCACAGTACCATGTATGACTCATCTCATTTAAACATTTTCTCTATGTAATGGAAATAATGAATTGTGTGTCAGACAATCTACAGTGGACAAAGTCCTGATGCTCAAAACAACAATTTGCGTATCTATTACACTTTTTAAGGTTATCCCAGGCACCAAAAATACTCCATCACATGTTCAGCTCAAAATTGTCCAAAAATGGAGATTCAAAACATTGTGATGTAAAAATATAACACAGTCAAATTTAAAACACAGTCAGCAGAGAGTAAAAGTAATTTGACAAGATTCTGAATCAATTATTTCCCAAAGGTATTGAACACTCCAAACACAAAACCTTGACTCCTTTTTGTCATTTTTAAAGTTATTGAAAAAGTGATTAATGAATTTTTGTATTGGTGGTCAATGCACTGAAAATCATTTGCTTAGAGATTCTTCATTAAAAAAGATCTTACCCTAAATATAAATGATATCTTCTTTAGAAAGTGTTCACGCCCTTGGATTGATAGGTAGATTGTCACAGAAAATGTATCCAAGAAGAACTCTCCACTTAATATTTGTTCTATGCCATGTTTTGTACTGCATAATAATGCTATAAAAATTCCAGATATTGTCTTATACATCATGCATGCAAGTCATACCTTCTCGTTGTCCACCTTTCTTTTAGATATTGGTTTGGGATTGGGCTCAGGATGGGGTTCAATGTCCTGTAAAGATTCATTTACAGCAATGTTTACAGGAAAATCACTACACGCAAAAAGTCACTTGGCACAAATCACAAGTTGTTCAGCCATTTAAGGCAGTGAGCTAACAAGCTGTTTAAACCTTGGTTTAATCATTGATCTATATTGATGTCAACGGGCACAGTAAGAATAGCAAAACAGATAGCATCACCCACTTTTGCATTAATGAGACCAATATAGCTTTCAGGCATTGACAAGTGGTGGCATAGACATTGATTACACAGCCTACAAGGGGACATCGGTATTGACATTCCTTGGGCACTTGGCTCAGCACCTCACAGGCTTTTGCAGGTGATCCATGAAAGGACACTGCTATTCCATTAAACAACAGGGATTTTCAGAGCTATAGGGATGAATATAACACACTTTACAAAAGAATAGTTATAATATTTATAACTTAGCAGAGATTAAACACTGTCATAACATGATGTCAGTAGCAGAACTGAGCAGAAGTTAATTATTAACATATTAAAATACTTTATTTTACCGGAGTCTCATTTTTCAATGGCTGTGGTTGGTCATAGTAATTTACTTGCAGCTGCAAAAGAATTCAAACAGAAGTATGTTCTCATAGTTGTATAAAATATGCTTGCATATATAACACATATAGCACACGTAGTCCAAAATTTCTCCAACTAGAAATATAATACTGAAGTAAAGTAAGAATGCAGCTCAGTTTGCTTTTTAAAACCAAGGCAGCTGCCACAAAATAGTTTTCACTTTAATTTGCAGCAAACTTTTGTGATGAGTGAACACTCCCAATTCTAACACTCGCCCAAACTCACACAGCTCCAGGGCACAGAGATGCTAACACTTTAACAGAACTAGCAAATTGAAGCCAGAAGGCAAGAGGCCAATTGCTCTATCACCAGTAGAAATGAAAGCTGAAGAATCTTCTACCATCAACATTAAATGGAAGCAGGAGCAGGTATCTGGTCTTTACTCTCAGGTGGGAAAAAATACAGGGCACAAGGAAAGACGACAGGAGAAAAACAAATGATGCCAGAATCTAGAATTTCTTGTAATGTGAACAACGAGTTGAGTGGACAACTCATCTTGCAGGGTGTCAGAAGATCAGCTCGAATATAAATGACTTGTAACCTGCTTATCTCATTCACACTGACTGCCAATAAATACGCAGCTCAACCTCTTCCCTGAAGCACTGCACGGTAGTATTGCACCAGGGTGCCAGCATAAACAGCGTGGTGTTTGAACTGAGCCAAAGTGACACCTTGGAAGATACTACATTAGATAAATGCTAAAGTTCACAAAGGGCATTCTTCTGTCCATTATTTTACCATGGGGGGGGGGGGGGAGTTTGCAGAGGATAGAATGCTTATTTTCCATGGAATAGTGGCTTAGATCAAGTAGCAGATGAGACATGGCACGGTAAAGTTGGGCCAGGGGTTGTGGGTGCAGTTATTGAACTGGACAGGACATCAAATATTAACACGCCAATGATAATTTTACCCACCCGTCCAATAGTTTTGTTCTTTCGACATTCAATGGAACTGTACTGATGTAGTATGTAATTACCACTTCCACCTTTCTCCTGCTCGATCGAAGTGCCAAAATATTTTGCTGCCATGTCATCCTGCAGAAAAACACAAGAATTATTACAGAGCACCAGCTAAGAAATACACTAGGGCTAACCTAAAAAAAAACGATAGATTTCTTTCCTTAGGAAGCCACATATTACAAACTATAGTTCAGAATCAGAGCTAGTAATTGCACATGGAGTCTACATGCACACAGTTCTTCTCCACGAAAACGTCACTTGTTGCTTGTTTCTCACTGCACAAGAGGAGCCAATGCCCAATTTTAGTTCCAAGGCCGATGATATTTCTATAGAAGTAGTAGAGGGAATTAAAGAGGGGAGCAATCACTCTTGGCAACACAGAAAAAAGTGCTGGAGGAACTCAGCAGGTCAGGCTGCCTGACCTGCTGAGTTCCTGCAATGCTCAGATCCCAAAACATGCAATTTTTCTCCTTTTCAGCTTCCATATGGTTCACTCTTGCTGAGATAGATCACCACCAGTTTGTGAGATCCTTTCCCAGGCAGAAGTTGTTTATTTAAAACAGAATTCTGGAAAACTTCCATCTATCCATTCCCTAAAATACAAAGGTTTATGACATTCTGCAGTATGTACTTTTAACCACAATGTAGCACTCCACAGGAGAAAATATCACCAGCTGCTTTGGGACAAAAAGCAGCTACTTTATTCTCAGCAACTGAAACTTTAAAATTGTAGATTTACAAACATGGTCTATAAGGTGAACATAGCTTCCACTGCTCACAGAAAGCACTTTCCTATCAGGTTGATTTGACCCATTATATGCAATCATTACTGCATCAGGCAGTGTTAACAAAACATTTAAATAGCTTTAGTTCTTTCATCGCTACCGAGAGGCTGCTGAATCGATTTTTCTTTTTCTGTAGCTATAGCTTTTCTTTCCCATGAAAATCTTAGGCAGTGCTTTTTTCCAGGAGCCAGTGCAGTGGGTGTTTAAACAATTGCATATTCAAAGAACAGATGTGATGAAATGAAATGAAATGAAATAAGGTGCAAGAAAGCAGCAGGGCTGCAGTGGGCTAGGTTCGAATCACACCTTTTACTCAACATCAAATTTATAAAGTAAGCAATGGGAACTTGTTCTGCAGTGGAGAGTGGCTCAGTCAAATTAATGGTAAGAGAGCATTGGCACAGTTACTTCAACAGAGAGCATGTAAATGAAGGAACAAATTGATTGAAGAATAAATATTGGCTGCTGATCTTCAAAATATTGTAGCTCCAATTGTCTTACACTATATTCTTTTACACTATATCCTTTTACACTCTATTCAAAGGAGAGAGGGCCTCAATTTAACATCACATTTCAAAGGGAGCACCTCAGGACCATGTTACTCTGGGCCAATTGTAAGAAAGGACAAGCAGACACTGATTCAAACTGGCAACCGGAAAATTTAGAAATAACATCAGGGAGTTCAGCATGGAAAAGTGGAGCTGTAAATCTTGCAAGGATAGACAGATCCAGATCTAATCCATAACTAATTTGCATAAATTATACACAAATAATGTTTCCTCCTCATCTCCAAGACCACAAACGTTGGAGATGTACAGCAGGCCACAAACGGTGTATGGAAGCGAAAAGGTTAATCTAATAGGTGCAGACTACATCCTGATGATCTGAAATATTAACCATTTCCTTTCAATATTTTCACTTTTATTTTCATTACTACCAAACAGAAAACACAGTCAATGAATTTTTTTAAAATTCCAGTCAAACGTCACTTACATCCACTGAAAAGAATTCATCATAACAATGGGAACTCCTCAAATACCATGCAATGCTCAGATTAACTGGAGTGTCGCAGTTCACTTTTGCCACTGAAAAGCAAGTGGACAGCAATTGTTACTCATTTCCAGGTAGCTATCACAGTGAAATATTGAATCAGAGCTGTGCAATCAGGGTTTTACCAAGAGAAGAAAAGCCTTTTTATTTAACTCTATGGAACTCCATTGAGAAAATAATACCTCCTATGTACTGCTACAGGATGTCTACCATTCTCTGACAGCCTGTCAACCCACTCTGAGAAGTCCTGTAAACGGGCATTACAGATACAAAAAGCCAATGCAAATCACCTCCCTATTCACTATTCCCATTGGAAGCACCTAACTACTGCACCATACTTTAATTTCAGCTCTCATTGTTTTTTCCCTAAGAATGTAACACTAGAAAAGATCAATGTGTATGGAGACCATACAGGAAGACAGTGTTTGACTTTGTAGTGTAGTGTTACACCAAGGACTAAAGAAATTAACCCAAAACAATTCCACCCTCAATAACACAGAAAGTCCAGCTACTCACATTTCAGTTTAATGTAAGAATTGTTAAACAAAGTCTTTCGCAGTGGAAATCTTGTCTGTGACTGGTTCTGCAAAGAGATCAAAACAAGAGGGACTTATACACTAACATTAATTTTGCCATTTGACATCTTCTTACCCCAAAATTCAACATCCTGGACTGGTCGCCAGCCTAATATTCAGTGAAAATGCCATCAGTAACTATCTGTGAACATTCTTTAGATGGGTTCTGACACTGTATTGACAAGATTTTCCAAACACTGAGGTGGAGGGGTGGGGGGTTGGTAGCATAATCATGTGCAATTCTGACCCTCCCTTACATTGCACACTCAAGCCCTAACAATGGTTTCAGACAAAGATTATGAATGGAAACCATGGCTGAGTTTTGTGCTTCTTTGTCGAGGGTGGTGACACGCCATCAGGTGAGGGGAGCAATCACAGCTATAACCACAGATCTTTCAGCTTTGGTGACTCAACAACAACACTGTTAATGGTTAAACCATCCACTGACATCCACTACAAAGTGGTCACCCAATCATTGTCGGGAGATTGCATTATGAGCACCAAGTGAAGCACACTACATTGGAAGTGAATGACTGCTTCATCTGGAGGGGTCCTTGATGGTGGGAAGAGAAAAAGGGCAGATACTGCATCCGCTGCAGTTGCACAGAAGGGAGGTGATCGGTGGAGATGCACAAAAGAGACCGAGAATCATGGATGAAATGCCCCTTCAGAATGCTGAAAGGAAGATTTGTCTACTGATGTAGCTGGAGGAAATCAAACACAAGAATAGAAGAAAATATACACAGGAGTAGGACACCAGGCCCCTCAAGCCTGCCCACCATTCAATATGATCATGGTAGATCTATGCTGGCCTCATCCTCTCTTCTGCATCAGTTCCCCATAGCTCTCAATTCTTCCACCTTTCAAATATTAATCGATCTCCACTTTAACAATATCTAATGATCTGACCTTCACTACCCGCAGGGACAGAGAATTCCAGAGATTCACTCCATCTCTCTCCCTGTAGCCAGTAATGATATTGTCAAAATGGTTAGTTGTGGAGCTGATAAAAGTATCTACTTTTGTACTGCACACAAGGTAAACTTTTTTTGGTTTTTCCCCCTCCTTTTGTATTTTATGCATGTTTATATGGTGGCTCACCCTGCAATAGGAAAGATACCATTAAGCTAGAAAGAGTGCAAAGGAGATTTTAGGAGGATACTGCCCAGACTCGAGGGACTGAGTTATGGATTGAGGTTGAGCAGGTTGGGACTTTCTTCATTGGAGTGTAGGAGAATGAGGGGTGATCTTATAGAGGTGTATAAAATCATGAGGGGCACAGATAGAGTGAATGCATGTAGTCTATTTACCAGTATTGGGGAATCAAGAACTAGATAGGGCAAAGATTTAAGGTGAGAGGGGAAAGATTTAATAGGAACCTGAGGGGCAACTTTTAATCTAGAATTGGTCAATATATGGAATGAGCTGCCAGAGGAAGTGGTTAAGGCAGGTACATTAACAACATTTAAAAGGTACTTGGACAGGAACATGGATAGGAAAGATTTAGAAATATATGGGCCAAACAAATGGGACTAGTTTAGATGGGAATCTTGGTCAGCATGGACTAGTTGGGCCCAAGGGCCTGTTTCCATGCTGTATGACTCTGACTCAAGCGAGGAGCGAGTTTTTTTTTCTTTCCAGTGTTCGGGATAGCAGCGAGTGACTGCGCAGGCGCGTGACGTCACTCGGAAGCGCGCGGGTGATTTAAAAGTCAGAGGTTTATCTTCAGCTTTCTTTCCAGCAACCAGAGAGCAGAGAGTGCCAGAAATTAATGAGGAGCGAGTTTTTTTTTCTTTCCAGCGTTCAGGATAGCGGCGAGTGACTGTGCAGGCGCGTGACGTCACTCGGAAGCGCGCGGGTGATTTAAAAGCAGACCACCATATCCAGCGGGCAGTGTCGGAGCGGGCAGCGGAGTGAGAGGGAGCAGAGTGGGTTAGGCTTTGGCTCAACGGGCTTCGGCGAGAGCGGAAAAGAGGCGAGACTAATAGAGAGGGGGTAAGATTAGTTTATTTGTTGAACTCAGTGGTATTCAGCAGTATACATCTGGGGTTGGTCTTATGTTTGGAGTGTCAGATGTGGGGACCCTGGGAGACTACCAGACTCCCAGATAACTACATCTGCGCAAAGTGCACCGAGATGCGGCTCCTCAAGGAACGGATTGAGAGTCTGGAGCAGCAGCTCGATGACCTTCGGTTGGTTAGGGAGAGTGAGCAGGAAATAGACAGGAGTTATAGAGAGTTTGTAGACAGCACCTCTGTGGCGGTCCCCCTCAAAAACCGATATCTCATTTTAGATTCGGTTGGAGAAGATGACCTGATAGAGGAAGACCTCAGCAACCGGGACCTTGGCCCCATGCCTGGTACTGTGGTCCAGCGGAGGAAGCGAGATGCAGTGGTTATTGGGGATTCTATAGTAAGGGGTACGGATAGCAGATTCTGTGATAGCGACAGTGAGTCTCGGATGGTGTGTTGCCTCCCTGGTGCCAGGGTACGGGATATCACGGACCGGGTCCAGAATATTCTGAGGGGAGAGGGTGAGCAGCCAGAAGTCTTGGTACATGTAGGTACCAATGACATAGGTAGAAAAAGAGAAGAGGTCCTGAAGGAGGAATACAAGGCATTAGGGAGAAGGTTGAGAAGTAGGACCTCAAGGGTAGTAATCTCAGGATTACTACCTGTGCCACGTGTCAATGATAGGAAGAATAGAAAGCTCTGGCAGATGAATGTGTGGCTGAGTGACTGGTGCAGGGGGCAGGGCTTCAGATTTTTGGATAATTGGGACCTTTTTTGGGGGAGGCATGACCTATTCGCTAAGGATGGGTTGCACCTAAACTCCAAAGGGTCCAATATCCTGGCAGGAATGTTTAATTTAGTTGTAGGGGAGGGCTTAAACTGATCTGGCAAGGGGATGGAAACCAGGATGTTAGGTTATAAGATGCTAAGGTAAGGGAGGAAGTTTATAGAAACAAGTCCAATGAGGTTGGCAAGGACAGGCAGGTGAGAAGTCAGGATAATTTGCTGAATAATAGAAGTACAACAAATCAGGATGTTAGGATAGAGGATGAGGTATATAGGAACATGTCTAAGATAGTATGTAGTGAAGATGGTAAGAAGGATAGACAGGTGGAAAGTCAGGATAATCTGCTGAACAAAGAAGTACAACAAAATCAATAGCAGATACCGGACTAAACGTACTATATTTAAATGCACATAGCATTAGGAATAAAGTAGATGACCTAGTAGCACAACTACAGGTTAATAAATACGACATTGTGGCAATCACCGAGTCATGGCTTTATGATGGATGTGATTGGGAACTGAATGTCCAGGGGTACACAGCGTATAGGAAAGATAGGCGGGTAGGCAGAGGGGGAGGTGTGGCCATGATGGTTAGTAGTGATATAAAATCAATAGAAAGAAAGGACATTGGGTCAGAGGAGGTGGAATCCTTATGGGTGGAGCTAAGAAATAGCAAAGGTAAAATGACAATAGTAGCAGTCATATATAGGCCCCCTAAAAGCAGTCAGGAAGTGGACGATAAGTTGCAGCCTGACATAGAAAAAGCATGCCAGAGTGACAATGTGAAGATAATTATGGGGGATTTTAACATGAAGGTGGACTGGGAAATCCAGCAAGGTGGTAGAACTCAGGAGAGTGAGTTTGTGGAATGTCTAAGGGACGTTTTTCTGGAGCAACTTGTTGAAGAGCCCACCAGGGGATCGGCTGTTTTGGATTGGGTGCTGTGTAATGAACCGGAGGTGATTAGGGAACTAAAGGTAAAGGAACCACTGAGAACCAGTGATCACAATATGATTGAGTTCAGTTTCAAGTTTGAGAAGGAGAAGCTGATAACCGGTGTATCGATATTTCAGTGAAACAAAGGAAATTACAATGGTATGAGAGAAGAGTTGGCCCAAATTGATTGGAAGAGTGAGCTAGCTGGAGGGATGGCGGAGGAGAAATGGAAGGAATTTCTACAGGAAATAAGGAAAATGCAGGATAGATATATTCCAAGAAAAAAAGGTTTTGAATGGAAAAAAGGCACAAATGTGGATAACGAGAGAGGTGAAGGCTAAAATAAAAGCAAAAGGGGCGACGTACAAAGAAGCAAAAATTAGTGGGAAAACAGAAGACTGGGAAGCTTTTAAAAACCTGCAGAGAGAACCTAAGAAGGTCATTAGGAAAGAAAAGATGAATTATGAAAGGCAGTTGGCGGATAACATTCGAAAGGATACTAAGAGTTTTTTTTAAATACATAAGGAGTAAAAGAGAGACACGGGTTGGTATAGGACCAATTGATAACAGTGCAGGAGATATTATAATGGACGATAGAGAGATGGCAGAGGAATTGAATGAATATTTTGTACCGGTCTTCACCGTGGAGGACATCGGCAATGTGCCGGTTAGTCAGGAGTCTCACAAAATGGAAGAGTTCAGTTAAGATTACTAGGGAGAAGGTGCTAGGAAAACTAAATGGGCTAAAAACTGATAAGTCTCCCGGACCAGATGAGGTGCATCCCCGGGTTCTGAAGGAGGTGGCTTTAGAGATACCAGAGGCATTGGTGATAATTTTCCAGGAATCGATAGATTCCGGCATGGTTCCGGAGGACTGGAGAGCCGCAAATGTAGTTCCATTGTATAAGAAAGATGGGAGGCAACATAAAGGAAATTACAGACCTATTAGTCTGATGTCAGTAGTGGGAAAATTATTGGAATCTATCCTCAAGGATGGGGTTACGGAATACCTAGAGGGGCAAGGCAAGATAGGTCAATAGCCAACATGGTTTTGTGAAGGGAAGATCCTGCCTGACCAACCTATTGGAGTCTTTTGAAGAAATCACAGGTAGGGTGGATAAGGGAGAGGCAGATGTTGTGTATTTAGACTTTCAAAAGGCCTTCGATAAGGTGCCTCACAAGAGACTGATTAATAAGATGACAGGTCATGGAATTACGGGTAGGATAACAGAATGGGTGGAGCATTGGCTGGTTGGCAGGAAGCAATGAGTGGAAATAAAAGGACCTCATTCTGGTTGGCTACCGGTTACTAGTGTTGGGGCCGCTCCTTTTTACCTTATACATTAACGATTTGGATGATGGAATAAATGGTTTCGTGGCTAAGTTTGCAGATGACACCAAGATAGGTGGAGGAGTAGGGAGTATTGAGGAGATAGGAAGGTTGCAGAGAGACCTAGACAGTTTAGAATGGGCAAGGAAATGGCAGATGAGATTCAATGTTGAGAAATGTGCAGTTGTACACTTTGGAAGCAGAAATAAGCGGGCAGATTATTATCTAGAAGGAGAGAAAATTCAAAGTACGGAAGTACAAAGGGACTTGGGGGTACTCGTGCAGGATACCTTAAAGGTTAACCACCAGGTCGAATCGGTGGTAAAGAAAGCGAATGCTATGTTGGCATTCATTTCCAGAGGTATAGCATATAAAAGTAAGGAAGTGTTGATGAGGCTCTACGGGGCACTAGTGAGGCCTCATTTGGAATACTGTGCGCAGTTTTGGGCCCCACATCTTTAGGAAGGATGTGCTGACGTTGGAGAGGGGTCAGAGGAGATTTACGAGGATGATTCCAGGAATGAAAGGGCTTACGTATGAGGAGCATTTGTCGGCTCTTGGACTGTACTCACTGGAGTACAAAAGAATGAGAGGGGACCTCATAGCAACATTTAAAATGTTGGTAGGAAAGGACAGAGTAGATGTGGCTAGACTGTTTCCCTTGGTGGGTAAGTCCAGGACCAGAGGGCACAATCTTAGAATTAGAGGGTACAATTTCAAAACAGAGATGAGGAGAAATTTCTTTAGCCGGAGGGTGGTGAATTTGTGGAACTCCTTGCCACGCACAGCAATGGAGGCCAGATCAGTGGGGGTGTTCAAGGAGGAGATAGATAGATATCTAAATAGTCAGGGTATCAAGGGATATGGGGATAAGGCCAGAAATTGGGATTAGAATAGGTTTTTTTTGTTTCCCCCCTCCATTCCCCATTTCTCATTTCTTTTTTCCCTTTTCCTTGGAGCAGACTCGATGGGCTAAATGGCCTGCTTCTGCTCCCTTATCTTGTGATCTTGTGAAGTTTCTACACACTTCACTTTTAAATAACATATCCCTTATTTTGTAATTATGTCCATTTGTTCATGACTCTCCCACCAGTGAAAACATTTCAACATCTAATGGCAAGCCCCCTGAGGAACTTGTATGTTTGGATAAGGTTCTTCTCTCTTCTCATTCTTCAGTTCCAAGGAATTAGCAGGCATTGTTGATAGTGAAGAAGGCTATCGTATATTAAAGGGGGATTTTGGTCAGTTAGGGAAGTGCAGTGAGGAGTGGCAAATGGATTTCAATACAGATAAGTGTGAGGTGATGCATTTTGGAAAGTCAAACCAATGTAGGACTTATACTATGAATGGTAGGGAGTGTAATGGAACAGAGAGACCAAGAAGTACCAGTGCATAGTTTGTTGAAAGCAGTGTCACAGGTAGACAGAGTAGTGAAAAAGGTGTTGACCATGCTGGCCTTAATTCAGTCAGGGCACTGAGTATAGGAGTTAGGACATTATGTTGCAGTCATCAGCGAGGGCACATCTGGAGAACTTTGTACAGTTTTGGTCACCCTGTTCACAGAAAGATGTGGTTAAATTGGAAAGAGTGCAGAAAAGATTTACGAGGATGTTGGCAGGACTACAGATTTGAGGGGAAACAAAAGATGTTGGGGTGCTGTCCCTGCATGGGAAAACTCTTGCTTGGTAGAAGGGACCAGCTTCCTTCTCTCCTGAGAGAGCTGGAGACACAAGAGACTGCAGATACTGGAACAACGAACAATGTGAAGGAACTCGGCGGGTCGAGCAGCAACAGGACCCGATGGAAGACTTCGACCTGAAACATCAACAATTCCTCAACCACCACCACAGATGCTGCTCGACCTGGTGAAATTCATCCAGCAGACCGTTTGTTACTCCAGTCACAAGAACCCCAAGTCCCTCAACCCAGGCACCGCTTGAGACCTACTCCTCCCTCCTCCTCCACCCCTTCCCCTCACCTCCACCCACCACCCCACCCCTCGCCTTCCCTCCCCCCTCCCCACCCCCACCACCCCCCCTGCCCACCCCTCCCCCCCACCCCTCCACCCACGCTCCCCTCCACCCCTCCACCCCTTCCCTCCCCTCCACCCCCACCCACCCTCCCCTCCACCCCCCTCCTCCCCTCCCCCCCCCTCCACCCCCCCTCCACCCCTCCCCTCCCCTCCACCCCCCTCCACCCCTCCCCTCCACCCCCCCTCCACCCCCCTCCCCTCCCCCCCCCACCCCCCCTCCCCTCCACCCCCCTCCCCTCCCCCCCTCCACCCCACCCCCCCTCCCCTCCACCCCCCTCCCCTCCCCCCCTCCACCCCACCCCCCCTCCCCTCCACCCCCCCTCCCCTCCCCCCCTCCACCCCACCTCCCCTCCCCTCCACCCCCCTCCCCTCCACCTCCCCTCCCCTCCACCCCTTCCCTCCCCTCCCCTCCACCCCCCCACCCACCCTCCCCTCCCCCTTCCCTCCCCTCCACCCCCCCACCCACCCTCCCCTCCAACCCTTCCCTCCCACCCTCGCCTCCCCCCCTTCCCTCTCCTCCCCTCCACCCCCCCTCCCCACCCCTCCCCCCCACCCCTCCTCCACCCCCCTCCCGTCCCCTCCCCCCCACCCCTCCTCCACCCCCCCTCCCGTCCCCTCCCCCCCTCCCCTCCACCCCCCTCCCCTCCACCTCCCCTCCCCTCCACCCCTTCCCTCCCCTCCACCCCTTCCCTCCCCTCCCCCCCCACCCACCCTCCCCTCCCCCTTACCTCCCCTCCCCTCCACCCCTTCCCTCCCCTCCCCCCCCCACCCACCCTCCCCTCCCCCTTACCTCCCCTCCACCCCCCCACCCACCCTCCCCTCCAACCCTTCCCTCCCACCCTCCCCTCCACCCCCCCACCCTCGCCTCCCCCCCTTCCCTCTCCTCCCCTCCACCCACCCTCCCCGGCCCTCCCCACCCCCCCCCGGCCCTCCCGCACCCCTCCCGCCCTCCCTCCCCGCCCCTCCCCTCTCCCCGCCCCTCCCTCCCGCACCCCACCCTCCCCCACCACCTCTCCCCCACCCCTCCGCCCCTCCCCTCCCCCACCCTTCCACCACCCCATCCCTCCTCCACCCTTCCACCCCTTCCTTCCCTCCCTCCTCTCCCCTCCCCTCCCCCTCCCCTCCCCCTCACTCCCCCCCCCCCTCACTCCCCTCCCCCCTCCCCCCTCACTCCCCTCCCCCCTCCCCCTCCCCCTCCACTCCCCTCCCCCCTCCCCCCCCACTCCCCCCCCCTCCCCTTCCCTCCCCCCCCCCTCCACTCCCCTCCCCCC